>NC_056748.1:264834845-264862345 GCF_019279795.1 Protopterus annectens | reverse complement strand
ATTTGTACTCCAAGTGCACTTCCCTCTCCAGTGTCAGTGGTGAGGATTCAGGTTCCTTGATTACTGACCTAGTGTGGGGATGACACATAGTGGTGCCCATCACATACTGGCAGCAGCGGAGGGTGTCACAGTAGTCATTTACATTGTGCATATTTTGCTTGCTAGTCTAGAAATAATGCAACATTTTTATTAATATGGGCACATCTTTAAAATAAATAATCTTACCAGTTCTTTTGAACAGCTCATACATTTGTCATGATCTTTTCCCCAGCTGGCTTTAGTTAACTGCAGGAAGCAAGTATTCTTTGACTGCAAAACTGTTGTGCTGAGAGAAAATCAGCAGCACATGTAGGAAAAACTCAGCTATAGAATGAGCCAATAGACTATAAAATGTGTGATTTTCTGGCAAATCACTGAGATGATCTGAGGATTGAAGTCTCTAAATAATGACATGCATTTGAGTTTCAGACTTCAAATCCTTAAGAAAATGTATGTTAACACAAACCCTGTTACTCTAGGAACTTTCTAAGTTTATAAGAACAATATATAAAATCTGACCCTATTTTTGGCCCTTTATACCCCCATTTCCTCAGGCTTTGTCAAGATTTCTTGCACTAAGAGGTTGAGATGTATGGATGAATGGTGATCCTTTTCAGGCCCATCATCTGTATCTTCACAGCTTTAACATAATATTGAATTCATCAAGGGTGAAGCTTCAGCAACAAAAGAACAGTGAATGCATCACAGAGAGAGGGTTGCTATTGCTTTATGCTGTGATTAGAGTACAAATATGAACAAACTTCAATATTTCATCACCAAGATCATAATATAAAAGAACAAAGCTTGCTCTGCAAATGAAGTGTAAAAAATTACAAAAATGCATAATGTGAATTATTTCAAGGAATGTTCCTTCTCAATGGGGTGCCGCATGGCTATTTAGATTAGTAGTTACAGTATTTCATTGCAGGAGCTATGTATTTATAAATTTAGTGTGGGAATACTGCCCACAAATTCATTAAAATCTTCCCCAGTACCTGTGTAGTCAGAGTTACATACAGTTATTTAGTCTTTGTCACAGTATTCTTCCTGACAAACTTTTCTTGATGTTTCCATTCATGTTTTCTTCCTGTCAGTGCAGCAACATATTGTGGGTAAAACTTAATGCGTTTAACAAAAATGCCATGTGACTTTCTTTGAGCAATGCCCATCTGTCACCTTCAGAGAGCAGAAGCGAACTGCAGCTGTACTTCTTGTTTTTTTATCAGATCACAGTAAAACCCATTGCCCTTGAGTCAAGTATGATAAACAGGCCAGCAAATTGCCTTACATGGGTATCATACATTTCCTTATCAGCATCACTTTTCAGAGCCGTACAACCAGATGGCTGTTAACAGTTGGTGCAAATCTCTCAGTTATTTATCTGGCACAAAACAAGAGCAACATGGTCCAGACATCCACCAACACAACAGACATTTAAATAACAGTGGGAATAGGATTATGGTCTGCAGCATCGATTCAGAAAGCTAAGCAGCTTTTATACAAAGCAAAAAGGGAAAAGCCTATTTAAGCAAGTCCAGTGTACCAAAATGGACAAACAGCGACAAGCAATGCTTTGTGCAGTTTGTTAATGGGCAGTCAGGGTGTTGGACATAATCCAGACACTGTGCTGTCTTTTTCTGGCACTGTAAAATGAAAAGGCGAAAAAGCTCAAGGGAAAAAAGAAGCAGTAAAGTTCATTTCTTTTGATGTGCTGCATTGATTGTTCTGTGGTATAAATATCCCGCTGGATAAAAAGTCTTTTTCATTCAGATCTTGAGTGCAAATTTTGTCTTTAACAAAATGCAATGTGAGATAAGTGTAGTCTTACATTTGGAAGGTATTTGATTTTCTTTACAGCAGGTAAATGAAACAACAATTAAAACAGGCATTTGAAAGAGCAGAAGATGGAAGTGTGTTTTGTGATTTTTTTTCCAGCTTTAGTATTATTTTTGCTTTTTTAGTCTTTTAGCCACCAAATACACCATTGTACTTTAAAACAGAAAATTCACTCTTTCATGTGGCACACTATTGATTTCTAATTTTAATGCCACATAAGTTAAAATGCATATTATTTCTGTAGTCTTTAAAACTGGAATTAAGCAATGGCATATTATGCCATACAGTTCTTTAAAATAAAATGACAGTTATAGAATGTGTCATATGAAATATATCATTGCATTATCCAAGAACATGAAGGTATCAATACATAGACTTACTGCAGCAAAATTCATTAACAAAAATGTATTCCTATAACTAAATAATAAGTGCCAGTGAATATGTAATTGTTTATTATACAGCTGCTGGAAAATTACTATTTTCTGATTGTCAAAACTGACTCTATTTGGTAATTATAAGCTATATCTATCACAGCAAAAAGAACCATTCAGCCAGCTATTTAATCTGATTGAATTTGTTGCCAAGAACAGCAGTGAGTTCAGAATTCAAAAATGTACTATATCTTTCTACTGAATTTCAGAGCAAAAATAAATAAATAAATAATGTATACTAACAAATACTCAGAATATGCTGTCTGCTCACAACATGCCACATCTGCTTTATATAAAGTCAGGGAATTCCACTAAACTTTACAAAACATTATAAAACACAAAATATTAACTACATGCTGCATTGTACTTTCAATATATTAAATATAGATCATATACATTTCCAACTATTTTACTTACCACTCTACGACCTATCATCTATACCTCTGTCATCAAGGTTTGAGCATCCCTTTATCACATTGCACTTAGGAACTCAGCTACCCCTTCCTCTTCATCTCTCCAGCATCCCCCTCCTTCTCCTATTCCTTTCTCCTTCTACCCCTTACGTTTGCCCTCTTCTCCCACCTTATCCTCAACAAGCAGTCATTACACCATAACATATCCCAGCATTTCCTCACTAATTTTCCACTGCATAGCAAATGCCCTCTTTACCCACCTTGACACAATCAAAATGATTGCTTGGGTGCCCTGTATTCATGGTATTCCTCACAACTCACTACAGATAAGCATTTCTTTCAGTTCTACTGCTGTGTCTTCCAAGTCACCTCCTTACACAGCTCTCAAAAAACCCTCTACAACCACAAACTTCTCAAATGCCCCATGAATTATGCAGCTGATTTTCTACTTCCTCACAGCATTTAAATGGCTTAACAGCATATTGCCACTTGCTGATCATACACAGGGCTGGCATCTCTAAGGCCTCTACTCTTCCATATTGCTTCTTCCTTTGCCCCATCTTCTTTCATATTCTCCTCACCCAACTCCTCCTGAGGTTTTTAAGGCATTTTAGTCATATTTATTTTTGTTTTTTTATGCTTCTCCCCACTTCTATAAGCTTTAGCATCCTTACAATAACAGGTAGTGGCTGCTGTTTTATAAGTAAGCAGTAGTATTGTTTTGCATACAGATGTTCTTATTTTTAATTAATTAGGTTATCACATGAGCTGACTATCTGGTCAGAGGAATGGAGTCCTGATTGTGACCCAAGCAGCCTGGATTTGATTAGCAAGCCTGACACTTGAAGAGTTGGATGGGGGTGATAGGAAAATTAATGGGATTTTATTGGTTCGTCTATCCCGGGTGATGGAATAGGTTTTAATCATAGGGTAATAGCATCAGTGGCAATACTGGAATATGTATTCCAAGCTTACAAATAGTGGAGCATAAACAGACATGTGTTCTTGGCCTTAGTGACCTTATATCATTCCATGTCAGGTATGAGGAAGACGGAAACAAAAAATCCATATGGCCTCATATATGCTGCAGGGATATCTTAATCTTCAATCTGATAATGAGAAGCGATATTAGATTATGGGGGGGGGGTTTGGGGGGGGAGTCAGAATTGACTTCTAGCACAGAAGATTGAGGAAAAGCACAAGGGCAGCCAATGGTCTCCTGTATAAGGGACACAAAATAAAAATAAAAAAATATCTAAAACTTGTTTCACCATACATATTTAAGTAGGATATAGCTCTGCCTGCATTGTTCTGATGAAGTCTCTTAAATAAAATGAACATGCTTAACATAATTGAAGCATTATTAGTTCTTTTGTTAGTGTGTTCTGGTTTTTGATTTTTATGAATCTTGCCATCCTCTGCCGACTACCTTTCCTTCCAAAGTCCATACAACTCATCCTGGTCAACCCTTCTTTAGTTCTACCTATTTACGGAATCTATTCTGTACCCCTTTACTTATTTCCTCTTCTACTCTTTTCTTTATCCTTCTCCATTTCTCCCTTTATTTCCTTCATGCTTCAGGCAATACCCCATTGTGCTTTAATATCCTTAGGCAAGCTGAAAATCCCACTTTTCAGTCCACAAACACTTCCTCCTGCCACAGTCATGCCATCATTCCCCATCCTCCTTAGCCCATGCTATTCCTCTTCCCCCAGCTCTGCCCAATCCCTACCTTACCATCCATTATTCCCCACCACACTACCAGCATCCTTCATCCCCAACCTCATTCACCCCCAACTTTTCTATTCCCCTTCTCCCACTTACCAGTCTCTGATTCCTTCTCCGTTGATAACTACGCGATCATTCATAACCCATATGTTCATTGCCATTATATCACAAACAATATCTGTCGTGGCCCACCCTCCCTGCTGTGAACCTTTCAGCCTCTCCCTAACCATTCTTACTCCTTTCTCCTGTCATACAAACCTGCTGCATAACATTTACCATTGTTCCCACCACTTTTTTATGTAGGTCACTATAATATTTCCCAAAATATCTCTAAACATTCAAGGTCAAGACCATCATTTCTAACACAATTATCCTCCCCAACAGTGTCCAATCCCTCCCCCTTCACCTAACAATTCCTTTGTATACCTTATCCCTTCTCCAGTATGTCATTTCTTTTACCTGAAGATATTTATCACCTTCTTTAATGATCAGCAACATGTATCCTTCCCTTGATTCATTCCCTACTTGCAGTAATACTGGCTTTTACAGATGACCTTGGATACTCTCCTAAAACTCTGACATTTCACCAGAATCGCTGGTAGTTTTCTTAAAACGTCTGAAAAGAAACTACACAGTTATCTGCAAATATGTTAAAGCTACACCAGTCCCCACCTTTCAGACTGCCTTCACACCCTTTTGGTCATCACCTCTATCCCCATTATAAAAAAATGGGAAGAAATGACACCCCACCTCATCTCCCTGCCTAACTCCAGCCTTTCCATGCTCAACCTCTGACTTGCTGTCCTATATAAGGCTCTTTTCCATGTAATGTGCTGGCAACCAGCCCCCCCACTTCAGTAAAAAAAAATCAATGGATCTGACAAGTCTTTTCACATTAAACAGAAGCACAATCCTTCCTGATCATTCAGCATCTCTACTTTCTGCCCGTAAAATCCAAATGTGTCCTCCAACACTAATTAGATGATCTTCCCTTTCCCGAAGCCCAACTACCCAATCCAGCAACAGTACCATGGCATTCTCTACCACTGTTGTCAGTAACCTTGCAAACACTTTTTTCATTGAAATTAATAAGGTAGATTACCCTGTAAATGACTGGATTGTCCCTATTTTATATTCTCCTTTGCTAAGACTATCACCATTGCATCACTCATAGATACTGAAATTGCTTTCTTATCTACCCCTCCCAGAATGATTCTAACCATCCTGCTTGTTATCCCAACACCACAAAATTACAACAACCTACTGGAAACTTATCTTTCACTGCTGTCTTCCCCTCTAAAACATCTCACTGAATTCCTTAACTGCCTTTTGTGTATTTACTTGCTAATTACTTCCCAGTCCCTCTCAATTTCTAACTCCTCTCTAATCAGTCCTACTCTGACTTCATGTAACCTTCCATTGCCCTACCTCTTAGGTTCAATAAATTCTGTTCCCATTTACACTGTCTAACACCTCTAGCCTAACTGTAACCATCTTATCCTTCAAATTTTACGCTAGATGCTTCCAATAATTTTCTTTAATCACCCACCAAGCTGTATTCTGCTGTCTAACACAGAATAAAATAACTTTTAAATAACGGTACCAGGCACAATTCAGAGAATTCAATGCTTCAGTGCAAAGGATAATTGCAGCTAAATGCAAGGAATGATGACCTTTGGAATTCATAAAATCACTTTGTACTTGGCATAATCAAACACAAACAAATGAAACATATCAAGCTTTTTTTTCTATACAAGATCATGGTTAGCAGGGGTTGTGGGGGTGCAACCCCTCCCGTGGGTGGTGCAGGGGGACTCGATATAGTAAATTTTCAATCTATGGATATACATCAGTATAAAGATACATATATCTCTCTATCTATATATATGTATGTGATAACTGTGCCCTGGCCCAGCAATCAAGGAGCCTCAATCCTCACCACTAACACCAGGGAGGTTGTCTCATAGAAGAGAGGAAAGGATAACTAACACACAAAGTAAAGTACAATTTCCCTTAAGTGCACACAGAGATCACAGTCAGTCTGGGGCTGGTTGCTCTCTTGCTCACCAGGTCCCCAGTAAGACTTCCCACTGGCACAGCTACAGGGTCCAGGTCTCAGCCTAGCTGGGCAAGCTAAAACCTCCAGTACCCTCTTTGTCCAACAAGTGCTTCGTATCTCTGCCCAAGTAGCTGACACAACACACACACACATTTTGAGGTAAGTATTTATACAACTTCACAGACACTCCTGGGAAAGGCTGACACAGATTCTCCAGCTGTGCCCCTTTACCCAGACCATACGGTAGTAATCCCTGCCACCACCCAGCTAATAATATCAGCTACTAAAAGGCCCATAAAAGTGTGTCCAATTATTACTGTGCAATATTATTATCCAATGGTAATGTGACTATTCAGTCTAGGCTTGTTAGAAGGACTTAGACAGTAAACTCTATAAATATATAATGTACTGTAAAGCATAATTTATTTCTACATAAACCAGCCACATGTAGAAGGTTTAAAAAATATTTAATAATAAATAATTAAAACACAAGACAACACTACTACACCACAGAGGTATCTAAGAGTTCAGAGATCACACAGAAACTTAAAATAATACAGTAGGACAGGTCTGATTTCAAAGAAAAATACCTAATTAATCTTTACTAGCTTTAACTATTCCTACAATAAATCACAGTGCTAGAAACTTACACGTGAGCTTAGGCAGAGTGCTGAGTTAGATATCCAAGATCAAAATGCTCCAAGTCTCTTGTGAGAAATAGTATTTAAACATTACTAACAAACATGTCTCTAAGGCCCTCCCAAATTACATCATTTTTGACACTAAGTCTGGAGTTCTCAGCCACAAACTGCATTATTTAGCAATCTAACACCTGCTCAGAAACTTACAACAATATAAGTCACTTCACATATATACTCTAACAGAAACCAGTGCAATAAAGCACATTCCACATCTAAACTCTGGTCATAAAGTTTAGCCTTAAAACAATGGGCATGAAACCTTTATCCAGATGCACTGGAGCCGAATTCTAACATGAAAGGGTCACAACATGCTTCAATGGGCCAGTAGAGTGCAATGTTATCACATATTTTGCAGTTCCACATTTCATAGTATTCTTTTACACTCAAGAAAGCATGCCTGTAATTTTCATTTATTTACAAATGCCAGAATTATATATCAAATTCTATTTGACTAGGCTGGCAGCCTTCGCCCATCTCTCCTCAATCATCACATCCCCCCCCCCCCCGGGGAACACCAGCAAGTATTTCAAGTACCCCTTGAGAAACATCGCTTGAGAGTGTCAGTTTTATCTGGGTGTATCTCACCCCATTCCCTGTCTTGAGAGCCCATCTGCATTGGCATTGCTACTCCCACTACGGTGATGCACTGACACATCATATGCTTGCAACCCCAGAGTCCATCTTAGCAACTTAGCATTGTGCTGACTGGCTCTGTTTAACCATGTTAGAGGGTTGTGATCTGTCATCACAGTGCATTTTCTGCCATACAGATAAGGATGAAGTTTTTGTAGTGTCCACACTATGGCTAGACTTTCCTTTTCTACCGCTGCATAGGATTCCTCCCTGGGTTGGAGCCTTCGACTGAGATAAACTACTGGATGCTCTTCTCCCTTTGAAGAAATCTGGCTAAGTACAGCCCCCATCCCATAGTTTGAAGCATCCACCTGCACAACAAAGTCTTTGCTGTAATCTAGACTGGCTAACACAGGGGGTCCTCCCAAAGCTTCCGAAATGCCTGCTCACATGCTGGGGTCCACACTACCTTATCTGCCCTGTTCTTCCTTGTCAGGTCTGTGAGGGGAGCAGCTATGGTACTATAATTGAGAAGTAATTTTCTGTAGTACCCTGCTTTCCCCAAGAATGCCCTCACCTGTTTTTTGGTAACAGGTTCAGGCCATGCCTGAATGGCTTCCACTTTGGCAGGTTCTGTCCTTATCTTACCACTCCCCACTCTATGTCCTAGGTAGGAGACCTCTGCCATACCCACCTGACATTTTCTCAGCTTAATGGTCAACCCTGCACTCTGTAGTCTGCCCAGCACCTCCCTGACATGCTGAAGGTGCTCTTGCCAGGAATGGCTGTAGATAGCAATATCATCCATGTAAGCAAGGGCAAATCCTCCTGCTCCTGCTAAGATATGATCTACCAGCCTCTGGAAAGTTGCTGGGGCATTCTTCATCCCAAAAGGTATATTTGTGAACTCATACAAGCCAAAAGGGGTCACAAAGGCTGACTTCTCTCTAGCACTGGGAGTCAAGGGCACCTGCCAGTAACCCTTAGTAAGATCAATGGTTGTAATATACTTAGCCCCACCCAGCTGCTCTAGGGTCTCATCTGTCCTAGGCATGGGATAAGCATCTGATTCTGTGTGAATATTTAATTTCCTGTAATCCATACAGAACCTGGTGTTGCCATCTTTCTTTGGCACCAACACCACTGGTGAGGCCCAGGGACTGTTGGACTCTTGAATCACCCCTAGTTCCAACATCTCCTGTACTTCATCCCTCAGACTCTGTTTGACTCTCTCAGGCACCTTATAAGGGGCCTGCCTGATAGGCCTTTGGGGTCTTGTATCCCCCTGATGCTGAATCAGCTGAGTGCTCCCTGGTTTCCTGGTGAACATGCCCCCAAACTCCTGCAACACTGCTCGGATTTCTCAAACCTGGGTAGGAGATAGCTGCTGGGACACTGCTACCCCTTCAACGAGGTGTCAGCCCGAGACTCACTGAGGTGATCAGTCACAAGATCTCTCTCAGACTCCTCCTGAAATCCACTGCAAATGCTCAGCACAAGGGTCTCCCTATCATGGTAAGGTTTCATCATGTTAACATGGTACAATTTGTGCCCTGCCATCTGCCAAGCACTTCCACCATGTAGTTAACATCACTTACCTTTCTTACCACTTTGTAGGGTCCCTCCCAAGCTGCCTGCAACTTGTTGTGTCTGACAGGAATGAGAACCATCACCTGCTGCCCTACAGAATACACTCTAGCTCATGCATTCCTGTCATACTACACCTTTTTCTGTTGTTGGGCTTCTGCCAGGTTCTCCTGGGCCAGGCCCATGAGTTCCCTGAGTCTTGTCCTGAGGTTCAAGACATATGCCACAACAGACTCCTTGTGAGACTCACACTCACCTTCCCACTCATCTCAAATTAAATCTAGAGGTCCCCTCACCCTATGCCCATACAGCAACTCAAAGGGTGAAAACCATGTGGATTCCTTAGGAACCTCTCTGTAAGCAAACAACAGATGCGGCAAATATTTGTCCCACTCCCTCTTAAACTGATCTGCAAATGCCTGTAGCATGGACTTGATTGTAGAGTTTAACCTCTCAACAAGACCATTAGTCTGGAGATGGTAGGGGGTGGTCTTCATGTGCTTCACCCCACAGGACTTCCACAGACAAGCCAGCAGGTCTGACATGAAATTGGCACCTTGGTCAGTCAGTATTTCTTTTGGGAAACCTACCCTGCTGAAAATCTCTAACAAAGCATTTGCCACCTTCTCGGCCTCAATGGAGGACAAAGCCACTGCCTCAGGGTATCGTTTAGCATAATCTACTACCACTAGGATATACTTTTTCCCTGTGGAACTTTGTGTACTCAGAGGACCCACAATATCCATAGCTAACCTCTGAAATGACTCCTCAATCACAGGCAAAGGCATCAAAGGAGCTCTCACCTTGTCTCCTGCCTTGCCTACCTTTTGGCACTGCTCACAGGTCCTGCAGTACCATGTTACATCTCTGGAAATTCCAGGCTAATAGAAGTTTTGTATAATATGCCTCTTTGTATGTTTTATGCCCATATGACCTGGAAAGGGAATATCATGGGCTATGGCTAGAGGTGCCAGATGGTACGCTCTAGGCACTACCAACTGCTGTACTCTCTCACCTTCTAGCCCTCCCTCAGGGGTCCACTGTCTGTACAGTAACCCTTTGTTCCAGTATACAGATTCCCCCTTCCCCCTTCCCCTTGAGAATTAGGTGCCTCCCTAGCTACCTGCCTCAGGCCTTACAATGTAGGGTCTGAGAGCTGAGCCTGATGTTCTTCATCTCACATTGCTGCAGTCCTTACACTTGGGTAGTCCGCTGTCCTCGGTCGGCCCGAATATCAAAGTATAAGGCTGACGTCGGTCAAGGCGCATAAGACTGACATCAGGACGTCAGGGTACAAAAGCGCCTGACCGACGTCATATCCTCAGTCTTTTTTGCCGCATGGTCCGATGCAGAAGCAGCGTTGCAAGTGCCATTCGGCGTTCTGAAATTTTTCGAAGTCGGAGTTTCAGACCGAGTCAAAGTTGGCTAAGTACCCCGTTGGGGAATATTTTCGTTTTTTCTTGCCTCAGTGGTTTACTGGATGTCAGAAAAAGTGAATAACTGTATTTCTTGTGGGAAACAGATACCGCATAGAGATTATCATACTTTGTGTATTCCTTGTTTGGGGCCTGAGCACGACGTTGTTGGGTGTCGCTTTTGTGCTAGGTTCAATAAGCGCACTATTAAGCGAAGGTTAGATTGTGCCAGGTTGGTCTTCGGGAAGCGGTGCAATTATAACATGCCGTTGGATGCTCCGACGCCCGCTTCTTCGAAGAAGCGCAAAGACAAAGCAGCTAAACCCAGGCAGGAAGAGTCGTCCGTACCGGACGCCGGTTCTTTAGAGGCGTCAGTGGAACCGGTGGTTCCACCGGAGGCTTCTCTGGAGTCCCAGGGGGAGACTTTGATTTTGCAGGATGTGGCCTCTCAGGAGGCAGGTCAGGCTGAAGGGGCTTCTCAGGTTACTGTACTCCCCTCCCTTCCTAGGGTGGTTAGGCCCTCTCCTTCTGTTTCCAAGGCTTCTCCCAGAGGCAGGCCAGGTTTAGCTTCTGTTGGTGTCACTCCTAGTTCTTCAGGATCTGTGCCCAAGAAGCACATGCTTAAAATGGCAGAAGATTTAATTACTTTGATTAGAGGTTCTTTGCCCCCTCCTGATAAGAGGCCTAGGGTGGAACCAGAGTTGGGGAGTTTTGAGCAGGCTTCAGATGTTTCAGAGTCTTCGGCTGAAGACTTGCAGGAGTACTCTCCTTATTCTGATTCTGATGCAGATGATTCGACTCCTTCTGCTTCTCCTCCAGAGGATTTTTCTTTTCAGAGACTCTTCATTCCATGAGGGAACATTTTAAGTGGGAAGGTCAGGACTTCTCTGATTCCAGGAAAAGGCTTAGGGAATTTTGCTTTTACCCCAGCATAGGCCTTTGGCTATACCACCTGTTCTGGATGTTGTGGAAGATGTGTTTGCAGAGGCTTCACTTAATCCTGATTCTTTGCCTCCTGCTCCTGTTAAACCGGATAGGTATTACAGGGTGCCTGAGGCTCATAAATATCTTTATAAGAGTCCTAGGGCAGACCCAGAAACTGTTAGTCAGGGACCTAAGGGTGTCAAGGCCTCTGTTGTAAAAAATCTGGTTCCTCCAGATAAAGAGGCCAGAGCTTTGGATAGATGGGGAAAGAAAGTCTATACTTCTTCCACCTTAGCTATGAGGGCTTTGAATTGCCAGTTTCACATGTTGAAATATCAAAACTATCTTCTTTCTCAATTGAAGTCTAAGGTAGATGCTCTGGCGGAAGGCATTGAGTGTAAAGAATTACAAGATTTGGTACATGTTTCTGAACAGGTGGGTAAGCATTCTTCACAATGTGGTTTTGATGCTGTACAGGCCTCGTCTAGGGTGGCTGCCACTGGGTCAGTTCTTCGCAGGCACGCCTGGCTGAGGGATCAGAATTTATCTGACCATGTTAAGACAAGGATTTTGGATGCTCCTTTACAGTCTGATGTGTTGTTTGGTTCACCTGTGGAGTCAGTCGTGAAGAAAATGGAAGACAAGGCTAAGTCTATGCAGGCTGTTAAAGATTTTTTGCAAGTCCAGCCTCCGAAATTTAGTAGGAATTGGCCTGCTAAGGGGTGGACGTACCCTTCTTATGATTCACAGTCTAGGGGTAGATCTAGACATGGTAGGGGCAGAGCTCAGAGCTCCTTCAGACCTAGAACAGGGAGTTCTCCTGCACAATCTTCAGGTGAGGGCAGGGGCCAGTCCTTTCGTAAACAGGCCCAATGACCTACCTTTTCAGCTGCCAGATCCTTCTTGCCTGGCAGCACCTTTGGGAGGAAGGTTGACACTCTTCAAGGAAAACTGGAGTTTGATTACCCAAGACAGATGGGTATTGGATATCATACACCAAGGTTACAGGTTTTATTTCCATACCTTGCCTCCTTTCAAGGGCATGCCGGACGTTCCTCCTCAGCAAAGACTAGAGGCTCACAAACAAATTTCTCTGCTGCTCCAAATAGGGGCCATACAACCGGTCCCTCTGCCAGAAGTGGGCCTAGGATTTTATTCTCACCTGTTCCTAGTACCAAAGAAGGGGAACACATGGAGACCAATTTTGGATTTATCTATCCTCAACACTTATCTGGACATTCCCAAGTTCAAAATGTTGACGTTACAACAGCTTTTACCTCTGCTGGGCAAAGATCACTGGATGGTGACTCTGGATCTCAAGGAGGCTTACCTTCATGTTCCTATCAGGCTAAGTTGCAGGAAGTATCTGCGTTTTCGGGCTGGGACTTCTCATTATCAGTTCTCTGCATTGCCCTTTGGCTTATCTACTGCGCCCAGAGTGTTCACGAAGGTTCTGGCTCCAGTGATAGCTTTCTTCAGGCTAAGAGGAATACAGATTTATCCTTATTTGGACGATTGCCTGATTCTGGCCCAAGGAAAGGACTAACTTCTTCATCATTTACAGTATGTGATAGCAGTGCTAAGATGCCTGGGGTATTCTGTGAACGAAATAAAGTCCAGTCTAGTACCCTCTCAGGACATGTGCTTTCTGGGTGTGAGACTGAATACAGCATCCCAGATGGCCTTTTTGACCCCGGACAAGCAAAAGAATCTTTCTCTTTACTTCCATCAATTGTCTCATCAGTCCAGGCTGACTGCAAGGACAGTCCTTCAAGCCTTGGGGTTCATGGCATCTTGTATTCTGGTGCTTCCCAATGCCAAACTGCATATGAGGAAGCTACAATGGTATCTCAAAAATTTATGGATACAGCACTGCCAAGATATGGACACTGTCATTCAGATAATACCTTGCATTCAAAAGGAATTTTTGTGGTGGGCTCAGGAATGTCACCTAAACAAGGGACTCTCTGTGACCCGGCCAGAGGCGAGTCAGATTCTAACGACAGATGCCTCAGACAAAGCTTGGGGAGCTCATCTAAATGGAAAGTGGGTACAAGACACGTGGCCTGCCAGACTTCAACATCTACATATCAACTTGAAGGAGATGTTAGCAGTCCAATTTGCATTAATAGCTTTCAAGGATTTACTTCTCCCAGGGCAGGTGTTGGTTCTAACAGACAACACAACTGTCATGTGGTACATCAACAAGCAAGGGGAACACATTCTTATCCTCTATGCAGACAGGCAATGATTTTGTGGGAGACTGCTCTCAGTTTACAGCTAAATCTTCAGGCAAGGTTTCTGCCGAGCACAGAACTCCTTAGCAGATGTGTTGAGCAGACAAATTATGGATCCCCACGAGTGGAAATTGGATCCTCATGTATTTCAGAGATTGACAGTGTTATGGGGAACTCCAGACATAGATCTGTTCGCTTCTCCACTAAACTACCAGCTGCCAAAGTTTTGCACAAAAAGGTTTCATCCCACAGCTTGGAAAGTGGATGCTCTTTCATTCAATTGGAGCAATCTTCATGTGTATGCCTTTCCACCTCTGCCTCTCCTCCCAAAGGTACTCCTGAAGGTCAGACAGGACAAGCCAAAGATGATTTTAATAGCTCCAGATTGGCCTCGACAGCACTGGTACCCATTACTGAGAAGTCTGGTACGGGAGCCTCCATGACCTTTACCTTCGATTCCACACCTGCTGTCTCAGGAGAACAGTCATTTACTCAATGTCAAACTTCACTCTCTTCACCTAACAGCCTGGCATATTCTGTTTTAAACCCTGGAGGGTCTCAGCTTCCACAGCAAGTTTTGAATGTTATTTTGGAGGCCAGAAGGCCTAGTACAAGGAAAGTGTACGCAGATAAATGGAAGAGATTTTTATTTTGGAGTACAGCAAAGGAATTTGATGTTTCTAAGCCTAATTTAAGTGTGGCTCTTCAATATCTTACTGAGTTACTGGACAAAGGTTTGTCCTTCTCTTCTGTTAAGGTTCATGCTGCAGCAATTTCTGCTCACTATGACTGTGACCCACCATTGTTTTCTCATCCTTTGTTTAAGCAATTCCTTAGAGGGGCAAAGAATATAAGACCCCCACAGAGAGCTCCTACTCCTGCTTGGGATATCAATTTTGTGTTGGAGAAACTCACTCTACAACCTTTTGAGCCTGCAGCTACTGCTGAGTTGAAATATTTATCATGGAAGACTGCTTTTTTGTTGGCCATTACCTCTGCGAGAAGGGTTTCTGAATTACAGGCCCTTATGGCGGTTGAGCCTTTCTTAATTTTCCATAAGGATAGGGTATCTTTGCGTACTAATCCTTCCTTTATGCCTAAAGTGGTTTCTAGTGTGGCTTTAAACCAAACTATTCATTTGCCTACTTTTTATGCAAACCCCCAAAATAAAGGGGAAAAGATTTTGCACGCTTTGGATATACACAGGCAGTTGCGATATTATTTGAGCAGAACTAAAGGGTTCAGGCAGTCTCAGCAGTTATTTGTTTCATTTGCTTTGAGTTCTCAGGGCAAGCCTGTGTCAAAACAAACTATTTCTAAGTGGATTGGGTTTTGTATTGCTTTCTGTTATTCCCATCATGGTAAGGAGATTCCAGCTGGGATTAGGCCTCATTCCACTAGGGCTACTGCCACTTCTACAGCTTTTTAAGGGGTGGCAACTAAAGATATTTTGGAGGCAGCTACTTGGAGTTCAGTGCATACTTTCTCTAAGCATTACCACCTTCCACTTTACTCTAAATCTAGGGCTGGTTTGCCACTGCAATTTTACAGGGCATTTTGGCAGCTCCTACTGCTTTATAGTTTTGCCATCCTCCCTTACCTCTGCTTTGGGATTCTACCCAAGTGTAAGGACTGCAGCAATGTGAGATGAAGAACATAGTACAGTTTTGTACCTACCATAAATGTAGATGTTCGAAGATCCACATTGCTGCAGTCCAATTTACCCTCCCTCCTTCCCCTCTGTAGTTAGAGGTGGTTGTGTGGTTTGGGTTGTACATATTGTGGATATTGTATATATTGTACATATGATTAGTACTAGGGTGGTTGGTTGTTTTTTGCTGTCTTTTGGTTTTGACCTTTCTTTTTAGGGTCTTCTGACATCTGGGGCAAGAAAAGACTGAGGATATGACGTCGGTCAGGCGCTTTTGTACCCTGACGTCCTGATGTCAGTCTTATGCGCCTTGACCGACGTCAGCCTTATACTTTGATATTCGGGCCGACCGAGGACAGCGGACTACCCAAGTGTAAGGACTGCAGCAATGTGGATCTTCGAACATCTACAATTATGGTAGGTACAAAACTGTACTTTTCAACTCCCTCCTTGTAACCCTTCCCAGCTCCCCTTCCACAGGAAGTCTGGCATCCCCTGACAGTGGTGCCTCACTGTCAGCCTGGGTACTACTACTCACCTCTACTTTTGCAATTACCCTGTCCAAGGGAACATCATTACCCACAAGCAGCTGTGGCTCACATTCAGTCTCACTGCTACAGCATAGCTCACTCCCTGAAGTAACCACCTCAGCAGTCCTGGCTGCCAGTATGCAGTCTGTCTGTGTCTCCCCCAGGCTACCAGACCCACATGCTTGTCTCCTAGCCTTACTGCATGTAACTGCATAAGTACATAGTACTGCCTCATCCAAATACTTCCCTCTCAGGACATCTGCAGGATGGTAGTTCCATACCCCTGTTGTCTCAAGACAACCCACTGTTGGCATTTTGTCTTTCCCACTTACTGGCTCCCTCACCTTTGGTTCCCCACATTGCCTCCATGGACATCTGTATGTCACATGGCAAACTGGTTGCATTCAAAACATTTAACCATAGCTCCTGGACATGTACCTGGACTAGTGGGTTTCCCTGCTACTGGTGGATTCTGTTGGGGCAGTCTGTGCTGCCCACCATGGGTTCCTTTAGTCCCATGAGCAGTACTGGGGGTCCCTTTCCTGTGCAGGGCTGCCCTGCTTGCTAGGTGTAGGTCTCCTTTCTTCCCCAACTCCTCTGAAGTAGCACACTTTCTATCAGCTAACTAGATCCTCATGTCCTCAGGCAAAGTGCTAAGGACTTGTTCCCTTACCAAAAGGTCTGCCAACCCTTCAGAAATGGCAACCTGACATTTACTCACCCCACTATGAAAATAAGTGCTCAATTCAGCAACATATTCACATACATTTTCATCTGCCTTGCGTCTATGCTCACAAAACTTTTTCCTATACATTTCAGGTGTTAGCTTAAAACATTCCAACAAGTGTCTTTTTACAGCAGTATAATCGAAACAGTCAGTGTCATGCATTTTTGCTAAAGAAGTTACAACTTTACCATAGAGTAAGGGGGTCAGGAACCATACCCAGAGCCTTTGGTCAACTTCATACTGTTTACATACCCACTCAAACCTATGAATGAAGCTATCAAAATTATCCCCATCTTTAAATGTGGAAGAAATTTAATGACCTTTTGTGCTTCTAGGGTCCAGTTACTCCCTTCCCCATTACCTCCATGACTCTGGCGAAGAGTCAGTATTTCTGTCTCATGCTTTCTCTGCCGTTCCTGTTCTTCAGCTTCTAGGCTCCCCATTCTCTCAGCTGCTTCTAGTTCCATACACCTTGCCTCCAACTCAAGTCTCTTTAGCTCCAGCTGGATTTTTAAGTCCACTGCAGAAAGGTTGAGCTGTCCATTCTCTGAAGATATTGTATCTCCACTGTCAGTCTGATTGTCCTCCAGGCTGCTGTTTTCTGATGCAATCAGGTCTGCTTCAGTCAGGTTTCCATGCGCCAGTCCCCTAGCCTGGCACATCTCTGCCAGCTGGCTCATTGTCAGCTTTCCATACTCTTCTGCTGACATGCTGCCTGCTCACCCTGACTAACACTAAGCTAACAAAAGAAATAAAACAATTGTGATCTGAACTCTGAGTATACACTGCTTGGCTGTTTTAGAGTACAAAACACTTTTAGATAGTGTGGGAAAAAGAAATAGCCAGGGAATTGTTATGGCTAGGCTTGTATAGGCCCTAGGGCTGATAGCCTAGTACCAACCTATGAACCTATGAACCTAGAGATCACTGTACATAAGCTACAGGAATTCGCTCTACCCACACCACTACAAGCCAATTAGTTTGTGAAGTAGATCCCACCACTGCCAAACACTTGTGATGACCGTGCCCTGGCCCAGCAATCAAGGAGCCTCAATCCTCACCACTAACACCAGGGAGGTCATCTCATAGAAGAGAGGAAAGGATAACTGATACACACAGTAAAGTACAATTTCCCTTAAGTGCACACAGAGATCACAGTCAGTCTGGGGCTGGTTGCTTCCTTGCTCACCAGGTCTACAATAAGACTCCCCACTGGCACAGCTATATGGTCCAGGTCTCAGCCTAGTTGGACAAGCTAAAACCTCCATTACCCTCTCTGTCCAACCAGTGATTCTTGCCCCTGCCCAGGTAGCTGATACAACACACACACTTTGAGATAAGTATTTATACAACTTCACAGACACTCCTGGGAAAGGCTGGCACAGATTCTCCAGCTGTGCCGCTTTACCCAGACGATACGGTAGTAATCCCTACCACCACCTTAAAAGGGTGTCCAATTATTACTGTGCAATATTATTATCTAATGGTAATGTGACTATTCAGTCTAGGCTTATTGGAAGGGCTTAGACAGTTGTTGTGTCTTTCGGCTTTTCCTGGTTAGGGGTCGCCACAGTGGAACTCCGGTCCGCTAATGATTGGCAGTAGATTTTTACATACCAAGTTGCTGGCTCTGACGCACAACCTTCAACGAAGGTATGCCCATTCACGCATGAAGGTACACCCATTCACGCATGTCTCCAGACAGAAGACGCTCTAGCTGAGAATTGAACAGGACAACATCTTACTGTGAGGCGACAATGCTACTGCAGCACCACCACATATAATGTACTCTAAAGCATAATTTATCTCTACATAAACCAGCCACAGGTAGAAGGTTTTAAAAATATTTAATAATAAATAATTAAAACACAAGACAAAACTACTACACCACAGAGATATCTAAGAGTTCAGAGATCACACAGAAACTTAAAATAATACAGTAGGACAGGTCTGATTTCAAAGAAAAATACCTAATTAATCTTTACTAGCTTTAACTATTCCTACAAGAAATCACAGTGCTAGAAACTTACATGTGAGCATAGGCAGAGTGCTGAGTTAGATATCCAAGATCAAAATGCTCCAAGTCTCTTGTGAGAAATAGTATTTAAACATTACTAACAAACATGTCTCTAAGGCCCTCCCAAATTACATAATTTCTGACACTTAGTCTGGAGTTCTCGGGCCACAAACTACATTATTTAGCAATCTAACACCTGCTCAGAAACTTACAACAATATACATAATTTCACACGTATACTCTAACAGAAACCAGTGCAATAAAGCACATTCCACATCTAAATTCTGGTCATAAACTTTAGCCTTAAAACAACGGGCATGAAACCTTTACCCAGATGCACTGGAGCTGAATGCTAACATGAAAGGGTCACAACATGCTTCACTGGGCCAGTAGAGTGCATTGTTGTCACATATTTTGCAGTTCCACATTTCAAAGTATTCTTTTACACTCAAGTAAACATGCCTGTATTTTACATTTATTTACAAATGCCAGAATTATATATCAAATTGTATTTGACTAGGCTGGCAGCCTTCGCCCATCCCTCCTGAATCATTAGAATGTATATATATATATACCAGAAGGGCTCATCCAGACTCTGCTACACTTTGCTGTGAAGGAAAGGTTAGTTTGCTGTTATTTTTTGTATTACTGTATTGCCTTTTTATATTTTGAATACTGTAGTTTGTTTTCTTTACTTTGTATTTTGCTTGCATTCTGTTTTAACAGCATATTAAAACTTCAAAAGAGACCACAGCTCTCTCTGTTCTGAGTCGGGCAGAATTTTTTCCCCGCCCATTTAAGTTGTCTTGTTAAATACCACTGTCTTTCTAGTTGCCCGCCTCTTATGTTAATCTGACCATATATCTCATTTCTCTCTACTTTCACTGGCTTATGTGAGTAATCACAAAATCATCATTTTTGAAATCCCACCCCTTCAATTATTTAAATTTATTGGCCATCCTACAGTATTTCATAGTACCAAAATACAAAAGTGACCCCCCCCTTTCAATCCATCTTGCTGTTTTAAAAATAGTAACTCTCCACTAAAACTTAACTTTTTAAACAGGTAAAACTCAAGTTACCTACTTTCACATCTAACTTCTCTAGTGCACACTGCAGAGTGCATTCTTTTCAATCTTACCATTAAGCATCCCTGTGACTAGCACTTTCTCTAATACCTGCTGGAAAGCACTAGGAAGCCTTAAACTCATACAAACACTGAACTCTCCTTGTTAACAAGGAGAAATTAATAGTAGGCACCAAACAGCCTATAATTGCAAAGTACCTTGCTAAGGAAACAGCTCCTATACTTTACAAAGAAAAAAAAAAAGCCGCAAACCAAGCATGTCCAAGGGTCAGCTTCCGGTGATTTCTCCTGTCCACCTGGTAAATCTGGGCATACTGGGGCAATGCAGCAATTGCCTCATGTACACAGACAACCCTCTCCTCCTACCACCCAACACTACAACCTGTGAGAGATGCACTTACATAGCCAAAATGGAAGCAAAGCTCTCTCCACCCAAGATTGTGCTAAACAGTCAAGAGGAGAAGGTTAACACCCACACTACATCTCAAGCAACACATAGCCCTTCTAAACCCGCACCACCAACATCCACATATAGCAACACTAAATCCACATATGCAGAGGCCCTTAACTGTAACCTGCCCAAGCAACAAAGACCTCTGAAGCTGAAACGCAAACAAACACCAATCACAACCAATGTGTCACATAGTTCACAACACCAGTTTGCCACCCAGCAACAGCCCCTAAGGCAAGACAATGTACCTAACACTTTAGTCATAGGTGACTCTATAGTCCGGCACACTGATGTCCCTCTCACCAGGTTGAATAAGGAGAAAATTACAGTCAGCTGCCTGTCGGGTGCCAGGATCTGCCACATAACGCATGCACTCAAGTCACTCCACAACAAGTACAAATATGACTCTGTCATTGTCCATGTTGGAGTGAATGACTTGAGACGTACCTCCCTGGACTACATGAAAAGAGACATGGAAGAGCTCTTGGATCATGTGGCCCAGGCAGGTATGACCCTAGCCCTGAGTAGCATCCTGCCTTCGCCCAGAATGATACCACAATATAAGGATAAAATGATTGACTTCAACAATTGGCTAAGCTTATGGTGACATTCAAAGGGGATCCAGTATCTGTCTGCCTGGGATGACATGATTGACAGACCACAATGCTTTGCCAGAGATAGTCTGCACCTGTCGCCCCTGGGATTCAGGTTACTGGCTAAGGCTCTTGCCACCCCTATAGTGCCTTTTTTAGGCAAACTTCAAAGGACAACCACCACCGTAACAGGTACAAGCATGCAAAATCTGAAGGTAATGCTACTCAATGCTAGAAGTCTAAACCTCAAAATGCACTCTCTCGAGGTACTTCTAAAAATGGAGAACATCGATATCTGTGCAGTAACTGAGACCTGGTTCAAGGCTCCAGAGAGCACCCCTGCAATACCAGGCTACAACTCTTACCACACTTTTCGGCCACCAAACCAGGACCGAACACTAAAGGTGGAGGAGTGTCAATATTCACCAAGGATATTCACACCACCAGGCTAGTTGGCCAACACAATGTGTCTGAAATTCTCCAAGTGCAACTAACACTAGGTAAGACTGCAATCCAAATTGTAGCTTGCTACAGATCCCCCACCATACCCCAAGATTCTCACTACACCTTTCTAAATATACTGGAAAATATTAAGATAGAACCAAACACCCTAATACTGGGTGATTTTAACTACCCTGCCATTAACTGGGAAAACTACTCATGTCCCAACACCTTTGCGCAATGGTTCTTGGAATTCATAAATTCCAATGCCCTGGATCAACTAATCCATAGTCCCACCAGGGGCTCCAATATCCTAGACCTGGTCATTACCAACATGGGAAATCAATGCTCCATACCTATGGTCACCCACTCGTTAGTCAGGTCTGACCATAAGCTAATCACCCTTAACATCCACATCCCAACCCCACCCCCCAGTAAAGAAACCACCATAAAAAACTTCTCCAAAGCCAACTTCATGCTACTCAAGTCAGAAGTGACAAACTTCATAACATCCATGCAGACGGGAACTGAAAGTTCAACTGCTGAATCCTACACTAAGGCACTGTATGAGCACATCCACTCATGCATGAATCGTGCCATCCCAAATAGAACCAAAATGCTCTCATCCAAAAAAAGGAAGCCAATCTGGTGGTCCCCTCCCATAAACAAACTTTACAACAAAAGGAAGAAACTTTTGCAGAAAAGAGGAAAATTCCAGGATGCAAAAAACTCCCTTACTAGCCTCAGTAAGAAACTGAGATGCCTCATAAAATCCTCCAAAGCTAGTTACGAAAATAAAATTGCCAAAGATTCCAAAGACAACCACAAAGCATTCTATAACTATGTCAAGAATCTAAATGGCAATGCTCAGCTCTGCTCTGAGCTAAAACAGAATGGCATTAAATATACTGATCCAAAGGATATTGCCAATATCCTGGCAGATCGATTCAGTGCCAACTTCACCCCCCTCTCACCCCCTAAATGGCCCATCTCAATACCGGAAGATTGCCAAATTCCAGTAATAACGGCCACACAGGTACAAAACGCACTCTCTAAAGCCAAGAATACAGCATCCATGGGACCAGATGACATCCCGGGCTGTGTACTACATGAACTACAATGTGAACTGGCACCTCACCTAAGTATCATGTTTAATCATAGCCTCACCTCAGGTTTCATGCCCACTGAGTGGCGCAGAGCTACAGTTATCCCAATCCACAAGGGGGGATCCACTTTGGATCCCGGAAACTACCGTCCCATCAGTCTGACAAGCCTTATCTGCAAGGCCATGGAGCGTATTATCATGGAACTTATAAAGAAAGACATTGGCAACCTTCAAACATTGGACCCCACCCAGTTTGGGTTTGTGAAGGGCCGATCTTGTCTCCTGAACCTGATTGACTTCTTTGAATCAGTCTCCAGAGCCATGGACAAGGGTAAGGTTGTCCACACAGCCTATCTAGACCTTGCCAAGGCCTTTGACACCATCCCCCACTCTGGAATCATAGATAAACTTACTAAGTTGGGCATTAATCCTTATGCCACCCAATGGGTTGCTAAATGGCTTACTGATAGAACCCACACTGTAAAAGTAGCTGACTCCAAATTCAGCTCCAGACAAGTGACAAGTGGAGTACCTCAGGGTTCAGTCCTGGGGCCGCTCTTGTTTGGCATCTACATCTCTGAAGTACAGGTCAACACTAAGGGACTCTGGCTAACAAAGTTTGCAGATGACTGCAAACTGGGAGCCATTATTGAATCCCCAAATGATGTGGATACTCTACAAAAGGGCCTTACAGAAACAGATGCTTGGTGCCAGAGCCATGGGCTCAAGCTCAATGCCAAGAAATGTATTGTTATGCCCTTTGGGAAAAACATGTATCCATGAATTACCATATAGGTGGCAGTACACTAAACACAGAAAGTGTGATAAGAGACTTAGGGACACAGGTGGACAGTGGTCTCACCTTCGATAACCACATCGCCACAACAGTCAAGAAATCCTTCTATGTGGCACACCTCATCACGAAGGGCTTTTCATCCAGAAAAAGGAGGTCATTGTCCCACTGTACTCATCCCTCATTAGACCCATTATAGAATACAATGCCCCATTTGGTATGTACCTCTCAAGACATCTGCAACAACTGGAAAGGCCTCAGAAATACCTCACTAAAAGAATCACAGGCCTAAAGCAGATGCCCCACGCTGACCACCTTAAAAACTCCAGCTATACTCTGTCGCATATCGTCTACTCAGAGGCGATCTCTGCTTAACATACAAGGCCATGTCAAACTCAGAGCTGTTGGACATGCTACACTTAAAGAAATCCCAATCCCTCAGAGCTACATGCTCCAGGGATCTAAACCTTGTCATCACAATAAACAAAACATGCTGGAGGGATAGGTTCCTGACCCAGAGACTCCCCAGACTCTGGAATAGATTGCCCATACATGTCAAGCAGAGTGCCTCTTTGGACCTCTTCAAGAGGAACCTTGACGATTGGATGGGAGAAAGGAAATTCACCCCAGGGATCACGTCAGTCGCCCTGCTAGACAGGGGTCCAGGAAAGTAAATAATGTGGGAAGAAATAGCCTGGGAATTGTTATGGCTAGGCTTGTATAGGCCCTAGGGCTGATAGCCTAGTACCAACCTATGAACCTATATAAATATATAGCCACCCGGCGGTGTAAACCTTGGCTCGAAATGATTAGCACTGTTGAAGTGAGACCCGACCCCATGCGCAAAATGGGAAAAGAGGTTGAGGATAGATGGATATATATATATATATATATATATATATATATATATATATATATATATATCTATATATATATATCTATATATATATATATATATATATATATATATATATATATATATATACACACACACACACACACACACACACACACACATATATATATATATATATATATATATATATATATATATATATATCTGGGTGGTACAGTGACGCAGTGGTTAGTGTTGTTGCCTCACAGGAAGAGCTTCCCCGGTTTGATTCTTGGCTGGTGTGCCTTCTGTGTGGATTCTGCCCTTCCTGTGTTATCGTGGGTTTTCTCTGGGTGCTCTGGTTTCCTCCAACATTCAAAAGCCATGCAGTAGGTGGATTGGACACTCTAAATCAGCCATAGGTATGAGTGTGTGCACAAGTGTGCACTGTGGAAGAACTACCACAGCAATGCTAGCCACCTAGTGGTGTAAATCTTGACTCTAGATGATTGTCACTGTCAAAGTGACACCTCAATCATATGTGGGGAAAAAGGGGTTGTGGATGGATATGTATATATATATATATATATATATGTATATTTATATAGATACATCGATATAAAACATGTGTGTGTGATGTGTGTGTGTGTGTGTGTGTGTGTGTGTGTGTGTGTGTGTGTGTGTGTGTGTGTGTGTATCTGTATCTACTCTATATCTACCTGTCTAGCTATATCCAACTATCTGTCTATATAGCTATACATATGTATATTATGGTTAAGGTCTTTGCCTCCCATGCAGAAGGTACAAGGTTCAGTTCTGGCCACCAGCCAATGCCTGTTTGGAGGTTGCACTCTTCCTGTGTCTCTGTGGGGTTCCTCCCACCTCCATAAAACATGCTGAGTGTTTCTTTCTCAAACTTGATTGTGTGAAATGTGGCCCTAGGTGATTCGGTTATGCTGAATAATATACCCCTATTGGCCAGTGTGTGCCTGCCATAAAGCCCAGCAGCCCTGGGTCAATAAGCTACTGGCTGGACAGTGTCTAGTTGCCCAGCCTGGGTTACCAGGGATAGCTCTGTTGAGCGAAAGCTAGACATAAAACCAGTCAACCTGCCAAACATGAAATGAGAATTGCTACACTTAATGTAGGTTCACTGACATGATGCAGGTTGGAAGTGGATGACATGATGATACAGAGGAGGCTGGACATCCTATGTATCCAAGTGACAAGATGGAAAGAAAGGGCAGCAACTCCACTTGGCTTGGGATCCAGAGTCTACTACTCAGGAGAAGAACAGGCTAGAAATGGTGTAGGAATTGTGATGAGAGAGGCTTCAGAAGGCAGTTAGGGATGTCATCAGAATTATTGACAGACTCATGGCAATCAGACTCCAGCGTAATGATAGGGCAGTATTCATAATATCAGCCTATGCCCGACAGCAGAGTTGGCATAGTGAGGAAAAGAGTGCATTCAGACAGCAGTTACAGGACTTACTAGATGAAGCAGAACAGCATGAATTGGTACTGATAATGGGTGACTTGAATGCACATATCGGGACAGACAGAATAGCTCCTGAGTGTAGTCATAGCAGTGTGGAGAGAAAGATGTATCCCAGATGACTGGAGAATAAGTATACTTGTACCAGTGTACAAGAACAAAAGGGACATCCACAACTGTGAACAGTATAGAGGCATCAAACTCCTGTCACACTGCATGAAAATTCAGGAGAGGATGACTGATAAACGGATATGCAGAGTAGCAGATTGTAAGATGGGAAATGAGCATTTCAGACTCAGATCAGGATGCAGCACAACTAACCCCATGATTGCAGTGAGACAGATAGTTGAGAAGAAGCTAGAGATGAGACAAGAGTTCAACTGGGCATTCCTAGACTTGGAGAAAACACATGACAAGGGCCCAAAAACCGTTGATTTGGGCAGTACTGTGGTGGTTTGAAGTCCCAGAAACATTGGTAGAATTAGTTCAGACTATATGCAAGGACCCAGTGACTTAACAACAAACAGTGTTCGGCCTTACAGAGGGGTTCACAGTGACAATGGGTGTGCACCAGGGTTCAGCTCTGAGCCCACTTTTGTTCATACCGGTGATGGACTACATTAGCAAACAGGTTGGATGGGACAGATCAACAAAGTTGCTGTATGCAGATGATGTGGCAATACAGGCAGACTCTGAAAAAAAATTCAGCAAAGGATAGGGGAATGGAATGCAAAACTAAAGGCACATGTGATGAAACTAAGTACAGCTAAGACAGTGGTAATGGCAGCAAATTGGGAAAATCAGAAGAAGCTCCAAAATGAGATATCAGGGACGACAGTGGAACAGGTAAATAGCTTCAGGTATCTTGGAGGGGTGGTTCAGGAGAAAGGAAGTCTGAATGAAGAGTTCAAAGCTAGAATCAGGGGGCTGCAGCCAAATGGCATAGAGTCTCAGGTGTAGTCTATGACAGAAGAATGCCAAAGAAGCTGAAAAGTAATGTGCACAACACAGTGGTGCGACCAGTACTACTGCATGGTACAGAAACCAGGGCTGTAAAGGCAGAGCAGATGAGAAAGGTAGAGGTGATGGAAATGAAGTGCCTGAGAAGGGTGGTAGGATGCACACTGTGAAACAGACGAAGAAATGAAGACGTAAGAGCAAAAGCCAAAATACTCTAATTGCAGAAAAGATCAAAGAGAACAGATTATGGTGGTTTGAACATGTGCAGAAAAGCAAAAGACAATCTGGTGAAGAAGATTTGGGACAGACAGGAAGAAGGTAAGAAGAAAGAGAACATCCAGCAAAGAGGTGGATGGAGTGTGTGAAAGAAAATCTGTGGCAGCCAGGCATGAGTGTCAAAGAAGGCAGGAGCATGGCATTGAATTGAGACAGATGACAAAAGTTAACATGACACCCTGACTCCATGTAGAAAATGGGAAAAGGGCAGTTGATGATGATGATGATATATTTAGTTCAAAAGTTCATATTTAGTTCCTATTTAAATTGCAGTGTTCCAGCCATAAATGCTAGCATTAATGCTTCCATATAATAAAAATGGTATTTATATCATCTATATCTAATCTATCTATCTATCTATCATATATATATATATATATATATATATATATATATATATATATATATATATATGTGTGTGTGTGTGTGTGTGTGTATATAATATATATATATATATATATATATATATATATATATATATATGTATGTGTGTGTATAATATACACACATACACACACACACACACACACACATACACACACACACACACACACACACACACACATATATATATATATATATATATATATATAT
>NC_056748.1:264697345-264829845 GCF_019279795.1 Protopterus annectens | reverse complement strand
ATAGTTTTATAAGTAAATGAGTTGCATTTAATTACTGTGTTTAAGGAATTTGAATTTAGATAAGTTTAGGTATTACACTTTGTGTTGGGTGGATTTTATGATAGTAGTTAGTACATGTTTTAATATCCACTTTTAGTTTTTATTGTATTTACTAATGCAGTGTTTATTGTGACATTCTTAGAGTTAAGGAAATTATTATTATTTTATTGTTATTATTATTATTATTGTTGTTGTTGTTATTTAAAGTAATTACATGCTTATTTGCTAATCATTTCACAAGTAGGGAAGTAAACTTGTGCCATGCATTGTAGAAATATATCAAAGATAGGCACAAACTCAAAAATAAAACAAATAAATAAAGGAGATGATTGCTACCTGAGAATTAAAAAGAAGTTACTTCAGTAACTTACTGAAACAGGCTTCGGCAAGATTTGAAGGGGAACTTAATTCCAAAGAACTAGAGCAAGGTAGGCACATAATACCTTGTTAAGGTTTCCGGGTAGTATATGAAACAGTCAGCGACCCCACATCTGACACCCTGAGGAACCTAATAAGGACATATTAGGTCAGTGCGGGTTTCAACTTAGGTGGACCATTGTTGTACTTGACAGCTGTTGTTAGAACTGTTGCTGTAGTGAAAGGCTACCAATGCAGCTCCTGCAGGATAAAATGATAGGACAGAACTGCACAATTTTAGTCTGTGACTTAGCTGCAAAGTACCAATGTCTGAGAGCTGCATGAAATTGTAGATAAAGGGATTTTTTTAATACTAATTTGAACTCTATACAACAACCAGTGCCTGTTCCTTAAAGTCTTTATCAATGATGACACCCAAATCTCACACTAATGGATAAATTTCAGATATTCCCAACATAAATTGCATATGGGTAAAGGTGAGAAAGTTGTATGAATACAAATGAAAATAGGGTCTCATTTCTTTCTGGGTTAAGCCTAAGTTGATTACCCAACATTTGATAGCAGCAGGTCATAATCAGTAATCATGTTCCAAAATATCTGATTTGTAAGTCTTTTGATTCATGTTTGTTTTGGGTGAGAATGCATACATTTGTACAAATCCAATACTACTATTAACATATATATTACATTCTGATATGGGTACAGTTGTTTTGATTGAGCATATCACGTTGCTTTTAGTGCTGTGCTCATCATTTTGATGTGTGTTTAGCCAAATATCATGCTACCTGTCTCAGAAGATTGTCATATGTTGTGCATGTTGTCCACAATAGTCTCCGACATCTTTCTCATGATTTATACAATGGCATGTTGTGTCCACTCATATACGTCATTGAATGCAGACAGAAAAAAATATGTTTATTGACCATTCATACATTTTTACAATGCTATTGATGTGTGTGTGTGTGTGTGTGTGTGTGTGTGTCTGTGTGTGTCTGTGTGTGTCTGTGTGTGTCTGTGTGTGTGTGTGTCTAAGCATATAGGATTGACCAGTAAAGAATAATGTTGTCCTTTTTAGGAATATGACATATCAGGTCATTGATAACTCTGTCCATAATGGCTGTGTCTCAGTCTCTGTATAAAATGTCATCATAACAATATTGTGTTGTGCTCTGATTTTCATGGGATTGCTCTGCATGACAGACATTGTTTTCTTTTCTGTTGTGTTTCGCAATTAATCTTTACAGAGCTTGGTACCCAAGGATGTTCACCAATCCAAAGATCATGACATGCATGTGTAAAGCTGCTGCCTGAATCATCCAAAGAAGATGGTGACAATGACAACAATGAGGATCCTGGACCTGCCCCTACTAGAGTCACCATGTCTGCATGCCATAGGAAATGTCCCCATGGCCATGACAGAGACAATTTTCAGGAGGAGATCAGGGAGGTCATTACCAAAGTGTTCCAAATACGTGAGGGACATGATGGGAACTTTGTTCGATGAAATTGCAGGAACTATGCAGGATTTGTTCAGGATGATAGCTCATGAGATCATTCGGGAGTCTGATCCACATCAGCCTGATCCCTCCAGTTGATAGGTATTGTCTGTGTGCTCCACTTGTATTCAGCTGCCAACATGGTGACTGATGTTTAATTGATTGGACTATATATGCATTCTTGTGCATGCACACCATGTATCTGTCATGCTTAGGTGCTATTATTGTGCAACATTTACTGTGGTTTCAGTGTGCATGACACATATTAACACATTACACTGTCCACACACATTCAACTATCCATGCATTGAGGCAGTTAACCTATTGATAGTGCTGCAACAGGCAACCTGTAAACATTTGTCTTACTGGATGATTGACAGACAATATGCATTATTCATAGTCCAGTACTAACAGTGTCATATGGATGTCTGTTTTTCCATATTGGGTATGTGCAACATACAGACGTGTTAATCCACATGTTTTTGGATGGCAGTTGTCATGATGTCCCACTCTCATGATGTGGTGTTGTGTCATGGCTGGGCAATACTTACACCATGTGGGATCAGATAAGTTATATTCTGTGTATGTGTAGTCCTCCTTATCTGACTGCATCAAAGAGCAAGGTAACATTAATATGTACACAGTGTTACAGATTACACAGTCTTTTATAGTACCATACAACATGTTGTTGTATGTAGCACTTCCACACCCATGATGTAGTCACATTGGTATACACCTTCCATAAATAGTTGAATACATCTCATGACCTATTCGGACTTTCCTGGGAAACAAATGCCAAATAAATAAATAATACAATATTGCATGTATGTGTGCACATAGTCAGATACATATTGCCACAGATATGTAGCTTTGACAAGTGAGCACCCAATATTGTACTGCAAATGTGATATAATGATGCTCACAGAGGTGTCCCCTGCACTGTAATGAGCAGTGTAGTTGACATACACATGGATTTCTTTATTTGAAATTTGCACGACAGTATAGGTGTATGTGACTGAAATTTTTAACTTGCTTACCTATGCATGTTGATGTGACATGATTGCATATTACTGTGTATGTGTGTTTTACACATGTCCAGTTTTGTAGATATCATCACACCATCTGTCCATTTCACATATAGTTTTCATTGGTTTAAATGGATGTCTGTGTGTCCTCTACAGCACCCCGTGTGCTTTACACATGTATTTGCATTATGTCAGCTTGTCATGTCCTGCTGTAACATAATGCGGTCGCAGGTTGTCTACCTCCCTACCACTTTGATATGTCCCTTGCATAGTTCTCAACTTCTTTGTGCAAAAAATCCAGACAAAGCCTAAAATAATGGGGGAACAAAGGCATAAAAATAGGGACAGATTGTAAATATTGCTCTTATAAAGTTGCTAGAATAACAGGATTTTTGTTATACATTTTCTGAAGGATATAAAGCTTGAAATTCAAATGTATGACATTACTTAGTGATGTCAATCCTCAGTGATTTGCCAGAAAACCTCAAATTTTATGAGGAACAGACCAAAATATGAGGCAAGAATATGGACATTCTGTGAAAATCTGGACAGTTGAGAGCTATGTGTTTACTGCAAGTATGTTCACCTCTGTCAAAACTACTGTATATTGCCAGTTATTAATTTGAGATGGTGAACATTTGCCAAATGTTTGAGCATTTTAGAATGTGGGACATTTGCACACAAGCTGCTGGCTAATGCTTTCAATATGTTCTTATTCTCATTGTACTTGTGTGTTACTCACTGTATTTTTTTTTCACATCCATGTGCACAACCTAGTAAATTCAATATTCTGTCTTGTTAGATTTTTTAACATATTATTATGCCATTTTGGTGTATGTTATGTCAATTGACCTTGATTTCATGTACATTCCATTTATGCTACTGACACACATACATACATATGTACGCCTATGTGTTGCGTTTGACATGGCATATGTGTATAATACACACATTTGGTTGTGTACACCTACTTGTGTATTCAGCAGCCTTAGCTGATCTTCTGCAGTACTTCTGTTTGGCACTGTGCTTGGTTGTTTGCCTTTCACATGCATGTTCATAGGTTTGTTTCTGTCCTCTGGAGATATGTACCATTGCTTGATCTGCATGTGTTCATCTGTGATGTGGCTTGGCTAACCACCTGCAGTGCTGATGGACTAATTGGATATATGTATTTTTATCCTATGTGCACTGTGATCCTAATTTATTACCCTGGAACATCCTTATACCATTGCCATATACATCCAGATATGACTGTCACACATTGTGCAACATGTGCTAATGTGATACTACATAGGTAGATTTTTTTCTGCATTTCACCATGGCTGCTATGTATCCCCAACCTGTCTGACAACTTTCAATTGCCTGTTTTGTGCAGTGTAGTGTCTGTGTAACTACCCTGTCCATACTGTTTTTTTTCAGTCTTTGTCTTGTGATGTGCTATTTGTTCTATGGGTGTAGCTTATGTGCTTACCTCCATCTCCTCTCTCCCTCTGTTTACCTTTCCTTCCATTCTTTAAAAAATCAAAAAAATGGGGCCTATTCCCACCAAAAAAATATTGTCCGTGCCTCTCTGACTTTCTCTCAGATTTTCCTATTCCAACATTCCTCTTGTTTGTCCTCTTCTTCACCCATACCCCACATCTTCTTTTCTGTCTCCCTCTTTCCTTGGGTGTTTGTGTTATTTGTGTTCCCCATACAGGTCCCAAATCCAGTATTAGCAACTGATATCTATGGCAAAGTGGCCGTTAATTCCTTTTGCCTTAAATTTTTTTTTTCTATTAAGAAATTTACGGATTCTGTTGGAATCCATACATTCAAGCCAATATTTTTTTAAGACACATGTATTATGTTGATATCATTAGTTGTCTCTGATTCCAAGGTAATGAATGATGTGAATATATATGTATTACAAATAGTCTTGCAGGTTTGGAGCATGTATATTAAGTTAATGGATGGCATATGCACATATCCGTGATCTAATATGTTTCTGTGTGCACTCCTGCAAATTTCTGTTATGACTGCCATGCTGATTAGTTTGGAATACTTTGCATTTTTAACTCATTCACTAAAATGGAGCTCAGGAAGTTTGCACTGTAACTTCCAATGAGCGGAGCCTGTCTTTTGACATGATCAAGTTATGTACTCACATTTCAAACAAATGTTCATATTTCTGGAACTATAGTGGTTATAAAAGAAGTATGAATGGCAAAGTCTTCAGCACAAACTATTTTTATAATGGTAGTATTCAGTAACTATTACATTTGTAATATTTAGTAAACAACGTACAATATTGCGGCAGCCATTCAAGTTATACACATACTGTCAGCAGCATTTTATTCATCTTGCTGAGAGCTTTCATATGAAGCTAAGGAGTTCTATCTGTGTTACTTGTCTGTTGAGATATTTAGAAAAAATTGAAAATTGTAGCTATATAAACTGATATCATGAAAATAACCGTTAATGTCTATTTACCTGCACTAGACAGAGGTCAAACATTAATGCAGTTGTGTTTGCCATTGTGTAAGCTTAAAGATAAAATCTTTTAAAACCTTATACATAGCATGGTTTTGGAACTATTGATGCAAATATGCACACACACTATTTGACGACTAGAGGTGTCAGTAGGAGTTAACTGCAGATGCACCTGGAGGCATTGCTCAAATGAATTGAGTTAATGTGTGTTTTTTTGGGTTATCACTAGAGAGTCAGTAACATTCTGTAGTTGTCCATAAAGTTACTTTACAGATTTTGTTATCTTTCTAAACAATTACTGGGATTTTGATTTGTGATGTCTTTCCATTTGTTTGGTACTGTACGACATTATTGGACAACGGTTTCTTATACTTACAGATTACTTGCGCATTTCTGTAGTGCACTATTGGAACTGTGGTACTCCGCTGTGCACAGAGGTATTCTGAGTTTCTTATTGTATATTAGCATATTACAATACTATCAACAAGTTTCACACTAAGATTGATGTAATGCACCAGATTTGGCAAGCTTTGCAAAATCTTGTACCTTGATTTTTAATGCTTGCAAGTTGAACGGTATGGAAGGGACTAGAAAAGGGTTCAGCATTTTCTCTGTTAAAGCCCTGGGTTCAGTCTTAGACCCTGCTGCTTTTACGTTATGCCTAAAAGGAAAATTTGTCTTATTCACATAACCTTGGTAATTCTAAACATTGTAGGAATAACTGGATTAGAAACCACATAAGCATCTTAGATAGCATCAGTAATAACTTCTTTCAACTGCAAGTGTGCCAAATGACTATTCATAATATAATATAATATAATATAATGTGCACACAGTATGTCATGCTGTCAGCATTCACAAAAAACACCTTTATACTTATTGTGAAGTTATATTAAGTAAATTTAATATCCTGTTGTTTTATTCAGTATTATCAATGACAACAATGGTCCCTCTTTACCTCCCTTCATACGTCTGTATCTGATGCCGACAGATATGAGTTTTAGTTAGTTTTTCTCTTTGATATGCATTTAAACTATAACACTTTATTCATTTCTTTTGAATGGCCCTGGAGTTTCTAAAAGATTTTTATTGTCTTAAGCACAAATTTTTTCCCCCCAAAACCTCTATTGCTAGATGAAGAACAAGGGTATGAACACTAAGTTTTTTTTTAAACAGTGCTATTACGTTCTGAGAAAAAATGCCCTTGTATATCCGTTAAATATTTATATTCCTAGTATATCATTTTAATACTTTTAATCTTAGAAACATTGCTACAGTAGCTATAAAAAGTGAACCCTTTTATTTTCAAGAATACCTCAGTCTCATGAAGAATTTCACAACAAAAATTTGTTACCTTAAGCTGAGTCACAGAGCTGAAATACATTTCTAGTTCTCCATCGGGAAAGTCCTGTTGTTTTTGTATTAGGCATTTCTGTAATTGTAAGCTTGATTTATACCTTTCCAATAAGTTCCCCTACCTCTCCTGGGTCTCAAAAACATGGTGGCAGTCTGTTGTTGTAACAATTTGTTTGCTGAAAGGAATGTCTCTACTTATTCCAGCACTTGTAGTTGGTCTCCTGTTAATAATTTTGTAATAGAAGATATGTCTCTGGATTTGTAGGGGGTTGCTTTACTAATAAACTATCTTTCCATTTATATTTTTCTGCAATTCCTTTAGAACAATGCACTGTTTTAACTTTTGCATCATCTAAAAGACATCATATTCATTATGGTTTTCCTATAATATGACATCATCACCATCTATACTGCATTCTGACTGATTAGACTCCTTATAGTTATCTGAACTTTTTTTTCATTTTTTTGTCTGTCGTGAATCAGTTTTTTTTTTATTTTGAGTTATTTAACCTTCAACAATTCATGCTGATGAGTTTGAACAAAAATATGTTTCATTTTAGAAACATTTTCTCTGTTTCCTGAAACTCTTTTAATCTATGTTTGTACGTCAGCTGTAAAGGCTTCATTTACCTATCATTTTCTTTGAATATCAAGTCAGTCATTTTCAGGCCTACTGAATTAAATAAGTTCAGAATGGAGTTGAATAACTAAATATTTTATTGTACTTCATTAGGAAATTTCTTTAACCTACGTCCTTTAGGCACATATTTTAGCTAAATATTCACATTGTCATAGATTTTTTTTTTAATTTGAATGCCTTTTTTCTTAAACTATTTATCAAAGAGGCACATCCACTTGTATGTTTGCACTATTTAAAATCTCTTCAGTAATAGGATTTCTGGAATTTGGCCAGGAAATAATCAAGCAATTATTCCACTTCTGCATCTGTAGCTATATTTGTAGCAGAAAGTGACAATTTTAAATTTATGTGCTTAAAAACTGGCTATGACTGCACCACCCAGAATGTTTCTGATTTTAGAAGCTAAGCAGCAACAGATCTAGTCAGTACTTGCATGGTAGACTGCCTGTGAATGGCAGATAATGATTATAAGCTATTTTATATGACTTTCTCTCTCTCTCTCTCTCTCTCTATATATATATATATATATATATATATATGTAGATTTGAATGAGATTTCACATTTTTTGTTTTACCATTGGTGGTTTTATGTCACATGACTAGGTTGCTATTTAATGACGTGTGATAGTCCATTAATTGTCTGAAGAACTTCCAAGTCAGTTGTAAGAAACCAAAGCAGTCTCTTCTTTCTGTTGTAATAAAGAGTTTGCAATGACTGTTAGGTATTATACAGTATCTGTGTGTGTGTGTGTGTGTGTGTGTGTGTGTGTGTGTGTGTGTGTGTATATATATGTATATATATATATATATATATATGTGTGTGTGTGTGTGTGTGTGTGTGTGTGTGTGTGTGTGTGTGTGTGTGTGTGTGTGTGTGTGTGCTTGTATGGGGCACCAGAAAATAATGAAAAGGCCCATAGTTGACTACATAGACTAACTCCAAGCTCACACAATCCCTGGGGAAAAGGAATAATCCTCTACCTGGAGATTGTCAATCTCACATGACTGTTGATCAATTGCCTAGTCAGCCATCTGCAATCAACTACACAACTGTTGATCTTACCCACTCTCAATACTTTCTAGTACATATCTGTATGTAATTATGTCACAAAATATTGAAAACTCATTAGAGGGAATCACGAATGGTAGGAAAAACATGAGAATGACAAAAACATTGAAAGACTCATAAGACTTAATTATAAAACAATGAATATTTCTCTCCCACTAAAAATCCCTATATCAGTAAATCCTAACTATAAAACCACGGTGTTGTCTTAGTGGTGAGTAGTGGCACTGTTAGGGGAAAGGATTTTTAGTAATGTAATGTTTAGGGTTAGGATTACAATTAAGGTTATTGTCACCCCTTTCTACCATCTTACACATGTGTGCTAACCCTAACCATAACCCTAATTGCACCCCCTTCCCCTAATCCTACATATTACATAACTAAGAACTTTTTCCTTAACAGTGTTACTACAGCAGACAAAGGTGCATAGAACACAGACAACACAAAATATGCATAATACTGACTCTGTCCCCTTACCTAACCATGACCTGCAAACACATGTATATTCATAACAACTGCTATAACACAGTCTACCACATCTTTATTACCACCCCTTTTTCATTCAAACATTAATATTCCCACACACTCCTTACCTACACTGTATAAAACTAAATGCAAGCATGTGTGATTCAGTTAAGTGACCACTCATTCATTTGTGCACTCTTTTTTTTCATCCAGAAAACATTTCTACCAAATGTGCATTCTAACACTTGAGTTGCACCCATTTATAGATAGGTAGATAGATATGTGTGTGTGCAGGTGAGTATGTGTTTTGTGTGTGTGTATATATATATATATATATATATATATATATATATATATATATATATATATATATATATATACAGAGAGAGAAAGAAAGAGAGAGGGGGAGACATGATACAACAAATTAAATCTAGTTAGAAAGCTGGCTTAGATGCTAGACAGACAGACAGAAATACATAAATGTGCTGATTTATTCTTACTATAAACTAACCTACATTTGCAGAAACTATGTGGGATGGGTCTAAGAGTTATGTTTTAAAATTCCATTGTTATACTAGAAAGATGTAAAAAAGTTCCAAAGAGTGTTATGCATCCAGCAAGCATGAGTACCTGTGTGTGCTCTTATGTCAACTCATGTTTTGGTGACTATTTTATTAAAAAATGCATTTATGACATTGCTTTGTGAACAAACATCTTAATTTAGTCAAAGTGACCTCCAAGAAGTTGTTTTAATAACATTCCTCAACAATGTTATCAAGTCAAAAATGTGAGAATCTTCTTGAGTCTTCCTCCAAAGGAATCTACGAATCTCTGTATCAAGCTGAGTATAGTAGAAGTTCCATGCTGCTGGACAGAAATTTGCTACAGGCAAGTTTTGTGAGGAAATTAAATTGCAAAATATTGTTTTAGCTGTCAAAAATATATAAGAACCAGTAGTCAAGTTTCAAAAGTCACCCGAAAATCAGTATTTACATATGAAACTTGCAGTAAGTGAAGCAGTCTTCAAAAGTGTTAGAATATGCTACCACTGTACATACATGATGAAAGATGCCGCGGTGGTATGGCAGTAGCATTGTTACCTCACAGCAAGAGGTTCTCCTGTTCGATTCTTGGCTTGGCTTGGGAGTGCCTTCTGTGTGGAGTCCGCATGTCCTCCCCGTGGTTGGGTAGTGTTCGAAAGACATGCGTGCGTAAATGGGCGTGCCTTTGTTGAAGGTTGGGCATCGAGCTGGCACCTCAGCGTTTTTTTAAAAATCTACTGCCAATCATTAGCGGACCGGAGTTCCGCTGTGGCGACCCCTTACTGGGAAAAAGCCAAAAGACAACCACGTACATACATGATGAAAGAGTGCCTCTTTTAGAAATCCAGATATCATTAGTAGCTAAGGAGTGTTCTCCTAAATAAAATATAAGTTATTTGGAAAACAGAGAGAGGTACACTAATATAAGAAATGCTGGTAGGCCAGAAAATGTTTAAGGTGAAACATGTTTCCAATTCCTCAAAAACTAGTAAAAAACTAGCTTAGATTCTGATTCAGCTTTACTGAGCAAAACCAGATTAACCTGATAGTCACTCCAGACCACTGCTGTGGTCAGGTTCAGTATTTATTTTAGATAAAAAGGACATTTTTTAAAGAGACTAATCTAAGTGGAAGATAAAATTTAAATGTGTAATAATCCATTGTGATCACAACCATTCTTAACTGGTGTCACAACAAATACATCATTCATGCTTTTAATGGTTTAAATCTAAGAAAATTACATTGTCTCTGTATCACCATGCTAGGCTGAGGATTGATGCTAATGACAGAACTGTTATTTTAATATTTCTGTAGGAAGGCACAAAGGTTTGTAAAATAGACTCAGTTATGAGCTTCATTTATTTGAAACAGCACATGCATTTGATGTGATACAATCGGTTTCAGCAAGAACAAACTAAGTGATAGCAGAGTGGAGAAAGATGCAGTAAAAAACTACCTTTTTAACTAAATTATATTTTATTAAGAATACAAAACAATTACAAGTGTAACATAGAAAAGGTTTTGCATTGAATAACAATGAACACTGTGATGATATCGGCTAGTGCCAGCATAGCCAGCTAGAGTTCTGTAAAGAATGATATGTCCTTTAAATATCAAACTGATTTATACAAGATGCTTGTATTACAAATGTATTAGAACTGTATGCCTTTTGAATATCAAAGTGATTTGCACAAATGCTTATGTTACAGATGTATTAGAACTGTACAGCATTTGGAAATCAAAATGTGTTTGTAAAGTTGCTAGTGTTTAAAAATGTATCAACAGTGGGTCTTGCTGGACAGAGAAGGAATATACATGTGAGACTGTATGTATATATGTTAGCAAAGGACACTAGAAGAGAAGGAGTTAAACAACTAGCTTACTTCTTACTTTAAGAAAAATACTGTTTATTGGACCACCTGTTGGGCCATGGAAGTGCTAATCTCACAGCTCTGAATAGGACTGGAAATGGCATGTCTGAAAGAAGCCTTTGTTCATTAGCTCAGTAAAAAGAGGGGAAGCCCCAGGCACTGTGATAAACATTAGTAAAACTTCAGATATACATCTTATCACATTTATGCTAACATCCTGTCTCAAGCTTCAAAGAGGAATCGTATGAGAACCTAAAGTCACATGACCAAATGAGGTCATTCTGCCAGCCAGCTTGAAAATTTTAGATATTACAAACAGAAATCTTTCAGTATTGAGTGTTTTGCCTTGGGCCTGACAGCAAGAAGGACCATTCACCACATGATCTGTCTTGCTCTATTAAGTAAGTAGAGGATAGTAATTCTCCTATATTCAGTCAGGAAAATATAGTGAAGCTTAGTTTAGATATTGTTTTTATTTGTCTGAGTCTGTCCATCTGTTCCTGTGATTTAAACCATGTGGTTTACTGTAAATATATTCAGTCAGTATTTTCGTATTCTTTTATTATTTATTATTAAATATATTTAAAACTTTTATTGTGGTTGGTCCTTTTAGAAAGTATTTAACCTTTGAGAGTGCTTGTATTTATTTGGTGATACTGAGTGGGCCATTCCAGAATGCCTAGCTGCCTTTGTCAGCTACTACCATTTGTATTAGTATTAATATTATACAGTATAATTAGACACACTTTGTTAAGGGCCTTAGAGTAGCTGATTGTGGAGTGTCTATTGGCAGTGATAACTACCTTATACTCTGGGCAGAAGGGGCCACAGCAAGCCTTTCCCAGGTATGTGTGTGAAAAATCAAATCTCACAGTGTGTGTGTATGTGTGTGTGTGTGTGTGTGTGTGTGTGTGTGTGTGTGTGTGTGTGTGTGTGTGTGTGTGTGTGTGTGTGTGTGTGTGTGTGTGTGTGTGTGTGTGTCAGCTACTAGGAGCAGGGACACGAAGCACTGATTTCACAGATAGAGTGCTGGAAGACTTGGCTTGGACACTTGACAGAGGAGTCCATACCTCTCAACTGTACAGAATTGCTCAGTATTTACTGGTTTTAAGGGCAAAATAATGAGGTGCCATGAATTCCCAAGTGCCCCCCTTAATTCCTGATTTGTTTTATTTTTTTATTTTTTTTTATGATGATGACATTACCACGCCATTGCCAACGTGCAGGGGGGGCGTGTGCAATGACATCAGTATCTTGCCTTGCTTTCGGTTTGTCTTGGCTTGGCTGTAACTCCGGTTTGAGAGTAGTGATTCAAATTGAAACAGTACATAATTTTTTTATTGTCATGTACTTTTTTATTTCAATGAAGCTGGCTGCATATATTTATTTCTGATTTCCCGAAGAGTTGGTGGTTACATTATCTTGTAGTTCTTCCTCAGTCCATGTCTCAGACTAAGTTTAAATGTTTAAGTTAATAAAGTATAAGATGTAGTGCACTGTTTACGAGCCCAGAGGCAGCGACGAGTGGGACCACAACTTGACTGACCCAAAACCTATGCTTTTGTTGACATCCAGATGGGTAGAATAAGGATTATAGCTCTTTGAATAAAGGAATGCAGTGTATGTGTGTGTGTGTGTGTGTGTGTGTGTGTGCGTGTGTGTGTGTGCGTGTGCATGTGTGTGTGTGTGTGTGTGTGTGTGTGTGTGTGTGTGTGAGTGAGACAGCTCATGCTGAGGAGTGTCACCACTGAGCTTCTTGATGAGCAATTATTTAGACTGACAGAAAGAGTTATTTGGTTCATGTGAGTAAAGTACCACACACCATACTCACAGTATGACGTGCAGTAGCCTGCTACTGTATTAGCTTCACAACAAAAAGGATATGACAGATCTGTTGTGATTAACATATGCTTTTAAATATATATAATATGTGGACATGAGAGCTACTGTACCCCACAGAGGGCATAAGGGCTATGCCATGCACAGAATTGTCTTCATGTAGAAATGTTAAGAAAGCATTGGTGTATTACAAATAAGTATGCTGTCTGCATGGAATATATGTTAAATAACTTGTTTTCTCTTTTATCTCAAATGCCAGGATTTACTACTAACCTCTTGCTTATAACATTGAAATGAACAAGAATAGTTCTGTGGGAATGCCCTACCCCATCAGTGAACAAACTACAATATATCTGCTGTTTGTTTGTTAAAAGTGGAATGTAGCATATAGCTTGTTTTTCATCTGATTATCTCCCAGTATGCTTCTCTAAATATATATTTTACATTTGATATTGGTGAGTTTGTACTTCATAATTTATACTACTGATCTTTATTTATTTAACATTTGTTGACATCTTAAGGTGTTTATTTCCTGTTGCTTGGTCATGGATGAAAAACATAATTTCCCACTCTGTCGCCTCACCTCTTTCAAATAAAATGAAATAAAGAAAGCTAAATATTTCAGTATTTAATCATTTTGTTGTGTAATACCACAAAACTCCCATTTTATTTAATTAGTTAGATAGTTACTTAATTTTGTTTAAGCAGGTGATTTAGACATTTTGGCCCTTTTTCAGACAGTGTCTAATTACATGATATACAAACATAATGTAAATACACATGGTGTAAAAAAGTCTACTCATGCTTGGTAACTGGAAGAATATTGCATTTGAAACAACCTACAACAAATAAAAGCTAAGGATAGAGGAGCATGGGTAATACAGTGATGCAGAGGTTGTCATTGTTACCAAACAGTGCTGGGTTCTCTGGTTCAATACAAGGTTGGGGTGCCTTCTGTGTGGAGTCTGCACAACCTACTTGAGTTCACGTGGATATTATCTGGTGCTCTTATTTCTTTCCACACCCAAAGATGTGCTTTATGTGAACTGCTGTTCCTCAAAATTGTCCATAGGTGTACAAGTAGTGTGAGAGTATCTGTATATCTCATAATGGTTTGGTACCGCATTCACAATGAGATTTTATGCTTTATATCCAGTGAGTGCTGGGCCAGATTCCAGCTCCACTGTGATCCTGCTTTAAGTTAAGTGGGTAATCAGAAAAATGAATAAATGAAGGAATGACGTAATTAACTAATGAAATGCATGGATTAAGTATAACAAAATAAAATATGGTAAATAATATAAAATAATGTTAGTGTCTCACGTATTTACACTCTTTAGTTTTAGTCATGGGGTTAGTATTGGAAGAGTCAGACACTGTCGGAGCAATAAGCACTTGTAAAATTCCTACTGGTTTTAACCTGATGTATATTTAACTTGCTATCATGCAGATTTTGATAATGGTTTGAAGAACACAGAGAATGGCCTAAAAATCATGACTTAAGCCTCTCAACTGACCATATTTTTGCCTTGTATGTTTTGTCTGCTCCTTGTAAAATGTTGTGGTTTTCTGGCAGATCATTGAGGATTGAGGTTACTAAATAATAACAGACATTTGAGTTTCATACTTCATACCTCTCAGAAAAAAACATGCAAATTCAAAACCTGTTATTTTTATTGAATTTCCAAGATTATAAAAGCAATATTTAAAAATTGTCCCCATTTTGGGACTTTGTTCCCCCACTGCTTTTGGCTTTGTCCAGAATTCTTATACTAAGAAGTTGATAAGTATGGTCTGTACTGAGGTAGAGAAGGCTCGAATGGGAGAACATTTGTCTGAGGCAAGCAAGTCTGGTCTGAATAATAAGGTTGGTGAGGAAATTTCAAAGTATAATAGATGAAGGCCCAGGGCTATAGGTGGTTAAGAAACTGGATGAGAATGTTTTTTTTTCCACAGAAGATATTTGCTAATCAGGGCAACTGCCAAATTCAGCATGAGTTACGGTGGTAGCAATATTACGCTGTAGTAGGCTTTGGCTGATTAAACTATGGATAAAGAGCAAACAACACACAAAACTGATTTGAATGATAAGTGCAATTATAAATGTAGTTTAAATTTACTTGTCTGGATGTGAAATGTAGTCCAAATGCTTTGTTGTCTAGCTTTCAAGTTTCCATTAGTCACAAGACTAAGGTGGCAGATGGTTTGTGTAATGTAGGTACTCAGTTAATTACCACAAGCTCTGGTTACAACTAGTGACAGCAAATGACAACATTCTAATTACATTCACCTACTGTGTGTACATGATGCACTAGTGTTATAAGCCAGTTATACGTTAAACACTTTTCATGCGAGGTTACTATACATCACATACAGACAGTGTCACATTATCATTATCAGGTGCTCCCTGCACATAAAATAGATTCCTGTCTAGAAATTCATCCTGTAAGCATGCTGTTTAACATGTTTCTTACAAGACCATCTTAGTACATTTATTTTTTGTTTATCCTTTGTTAAGTATATTAGTCCTACTAGGCTAGTAGCCTCTTTTCAGGGGAATTTGGCCAGGGCATCATGGAACCTCCCTTATTCTTTTCAACAGGTGCCATGACATCTCTTACATCCACCTGAGCTACCACTAACTCAAGACAATGGGGCTTATTCTACACAGCAGTGTAAGCAATCTATGTACCTGGTGTGGAATAGAACCCACAGCCTTCTTCATCAAAAGAGAGCATGCTACCTGTTGCACCACCGACACAGCTACAACATGCAGTTACATATCCAATATCCTTAAGGATGATACCTGAAAGACTGCAGGGTGTTCCTTACTGGATGCTGTAAGATCCTGCGGTCACGTTAGTTAAGGCAATACATACCTTGCTGTCAAAGAGAATAGATGAACCAAACATTCCTAAATCAACCCTTTATGATCAGTGCATCACACATGGTCCACAGTAACTTATTGTCTACTTGAAATTGGCCAAAGATCTGATGGTCAGTTAGGCCATAGTAGATCAGTCACAAATGCCAGCACTAATATTGTTGTAGAACTTATATTCCAGAACAAGTACAATTAGTGCCTGGAATACACAGTGTTGGTTTAACTGATCTAGCACTGTCTCAGTTCTCCATGGATTTGCTGTGCACAGATATGCTTCCATTTGCTGTACCAATTTATACCTGCTTATTTCAACTTAACATTGTGTATCCATGATATTGTGAATTTCAGTATTTGTATCTCGTTACTTATTTTCATGCACAGAATTTATGGATACATGATGCGTACTGTACTGTACCTACCTGCACAAGCCTTCTTTTTAAATTGCTAGTACCCAGTGAGTGCACAGGAAATGCACAAATGAGCACCATATTTGACACAAATTGTTTCTGTATCCTACCTAGTGTATTTATTGCTCAGTAAATACTAGTTAATTAATATAATACAAAGCAAGGATCTATAAATACCAAGTCTCCTTTATGCAAGCATCTATAAATACTAAGTTTCTTAACTGGAACTCCCAACGTGTACTGTAACAGCACTGTGTGCATTGGTATTTACAAAATCAATACTGCTTATATTTTGTAAATAATTGCACACCACTGTAAAGTCTGATATTAAGTTATTATAATACTTACTGTTACATGGAAAACATGCTATTATGTCCAAAGGATAATTCTGAGGTTCACAAAAACGTCTTTGCATTAAATTTATAGATTTGTACTAGGCTAACTGCCCTTGTGGGCCATTTTAAGCCTAGCCAATTACCTCATGTGATAATTAAACCCTGCACCTTGTGTCTGTAATATAAACACCTTAATTGTTATGCTAACCTCCCTTTTTTAATTTCTCTAAATCTTATGGGTTTCTAATACCATGATTAGAATGGACCCCATTCCTAAGTCAAAGTACTACTAAAGTTTATGAAATTAGTATTGTTTCAATCTTTGATGTCAGCCAAAAGTGCTCTTTGTAGCACCCACAATGTGCCCAATAATAACTCCTTCTGAAATTTGTACAATTACATGTATTGGTAACATATGTAAATACAATTGTAGATTCTTTTTTATAAGACCCATTGCTCCTGCTACTATTGGGACTGTCTGGATATCTTTCTTCCAAATTGCTCTTGTTCCTGCCTCCAAATTCTGATATTTTATGACTTTGTGTCTCTTTGTACGTAAGACACTGTAGTCAATGAGTGTGGAAATTTCAATGATCAATGCTACTTTTGTCTTCTTTTCAAGGATTACTTTATCCGGTTTTCTAGCATCCATCTTTTGAACTGTTGGTAATGGATGATTCCATATGATGTAAACTTCATCATTTTCTATGATCCTTTGAGGCTCATGTTTCCAGTGTTTTTCAGCCACTTCAATACAACAATTTTTGCACAATCCCCAGAGCAACAATCTTGCCACATTATTATGCCCTTCAGTACACAGTCCTTCTGCCTTTTATATGTCACAACTAGCAACGAGGTGTGCGACTGTTTCCAATTTGGTTTTACAAAACATACATTTGTCTGTTTCTCCCACATGTTCAATGGACTTTGTAAACCAATGTGTACCCAGACCACTATCTTGGGCCACCAATATTAACTTTTCATCTCTTGGTTTGAATTCCCCTCTCCTTAACATTCGTTCCTGATCAACATGAGGTTCTTCCAGAAGTTTTCTATACTTGCAACTATATTTATGCATTTTCCACATTTCTCGCCTTCTCATCTGGTCCTTCACCTAATATCCTTTCTTTTGTTTTTTGGCATATTCAGTTGCTGCCTAATTTTTATCTACTTCTGGTTTGATTTCCATTCCTGCTTGACGACAATATGCTTCTGCTAGATTAAGCAGAGAAGTCATCTTAGATTTATTCTCCTCATGTTTCAAAACTTTCACTACATTTGGGTCTTGTGAGATCAGCAGATATGTGTGGAGTCCCACGATTGCAGATCTATACATGTAATCAGTTTCAAGGAGGCCCATCCCTCCTTTGGAATGGAGAATACATAATCTTGGTATGCACTGATTTTTATCAATTATTTGGTGAGCATGAAGCATCCTTCTTTTTTTCCTATCTAATCTATCCAACACATTTTGGGGCCAGTCAGTCACTCTAAAACTGTAAGTTAGGACAGGAACAGCAAATTGATTTATAGCTTGGATTTTGTTCCTAGATGTCAGTGCTGTTTTCAGGAATAATTTAAGTCTTCTAAAGTATTCCTTACTAAGTTTTATTCACATTTGTTCATGTTTTATTGTTAATCCTTCATCAGTTCCCAAATATTTATAAACTCCCTCTTGCTCAAGTTCTTTTATATCACATTCTTGTCCCAAACTGATGTTTTCCTGGTGCTGCAGTTTTCCTGCTTTAAAGGTTGCTTTTGCACATTTATCAAAACCAAATGACATTCTTATACCATCTGAAAAAGTTTTGACAACTTGCAGTTGTGCTTTCAGTTCCTCATCTGATGAGCTATACAGTTTTAAATCATCGACAAAAAGAAGATGAGAAGTCTTTACAATTTGTTGTTTTCTATAACCATGGCCTAAGCTGTTAAGCAGACAGCTTAATGGGTAAGGGCAAGGAAGAATAGCAGCAGTGACAGTGAGTCACCCTGGAATATCCCCCTTTGAATTGTTATCCCTGAGATAATAATTTGTCCTTTATCATGGCTTAATTGCAAAGTTGTCTGCCACTGTTTCATGGTCACTGTAATGTAGTCGATTAGTGTAGGGTGTATCTTATACATTATTAAGCACTCTTTTATCCATGAATGTGGGATACTATCAAATGCTTTTTTGTAGTCGATCCATGCCATACTTAGATTCTTCCCCTTTTTAGAGTTCTCCATTATGACTTTATTTAACAAGTGATCCTTTGTTCCATATGACTTTCTTTTATTGCCCTTTTGTTCTACTGCCATAATTGAGTTTTCTTCTAAATGACTATAAACTCTGTTGGCCTCAATTCCCATTTATAGTTTATACGTCATCAGAAGGCAAGTTATCGGTCTATAATTTTTAGGGTAGCTTGCAGGTCAACTCTTAAGTAGGAGCATTGTTTTTTCTGTTGATAGCCAGGTTGGTGTCTGTTCAGGGTGTGCATATAAATAATTTTTACTCATGGCTAAATTTTCTTACAAAGATGTTAATACTTCTAACCAAAGGTGAGGTACTACATTTGCATCTGGGGGTTTCCAGTTAGAGGCTTTTTTTTTACTTTGTTTCAATTTCTCTGGCTGTTACGTCATACCGTTTCATATGCTCTACCTTTGAACTTGTTATTCTTTCATTTACTTCTTCTATCCATTTAGCATTTTTTTATGTTCCACAAGATCTTCATAAATACTTCTCCAAAATATATTTATTTCTTCTTTTTTGGCAGTCTTTCAATTCCTTTTACCTTGTTTCCCAATTCTCTATAAAACTTTTTTGGGTCATCAATAAATTACTTATTTTGTACTTTTCCTTCATATTTATCTGAGTATCTTCTAAGTTATTCTGTCTATGCTGAAATTTTTATTTTGTTATCTGCGATAGTGCATAATAGATCCTGGTCTGTTGTAATACTACACATTGTTTTTATCACGTTTATCTTTCTTACTATTTTTGATGATCTATTCCCTCATCTATACTCATCTAACAGTGACACTTCTTGTCTTAATTGCTTTATAGTTGTCTCTTTTCAATACTTCCATGATGGTATTCAGTTTCTCCCCTTCCTTTCCCTCACTACCCTGTGTTCTTGTGGTAGAACTTTATCAGTTATTAATTTAGCTACACAGTAGTATATCCTGTTTACTTGCTAATTATTGTGTTCATTTTGTTTTATCAAACTTCTGACTTTTTGGGTTTTATTGACCTTCTGCAGTCTATTTCTTTCATTGATCTTAACATGTCTATCTATGTCTATTAAATCAAGCAACTCTTCTCTTAGCTCATTTTCTTTTAAACTGGGTGAACATTTTTTTGTTTTCCATTTTCTGCGGGCATTCTTTAGAAAGTTATATAGCATCTTCCTGTGGCACATTCTTGTCAGTTTCATCCTGTGCCATCCGTTGCTCTGTCATATGGGAACTCACTGGCCTATCTGTCCTCAACATTGACTGCATCAGTGTTTCCATGGTTACCTGTTTCTTCCCTTGCTGTCTAGCTTTAAGTGAACATTTATACTGATTTCTTGTGGAAGGCTCCAAAATATCTTCATATGGCACCTGACCAATTGCTTCCTGTTCCACTGTTTTCCCCTTAATTTGGATATCCATTGCTCTGTCCTGTTGTGTTGTTTTCTGAATTAGATTTTCTACACTGAATCCTTCACTTTGCAGGTACTCCATAACCTCAGTTTCTGTTTCTTTAACTTCTCCATTACTAATCTCCTTTTCTACTTTTCCTCTTCGTCTACTTAATTTTTTGTATTGTAAAGTTTTTCATGTCCAGATTCCTTTGCTATATTTCTCTTCAAATATCTTTGTTGTCTCTTTCCCATGTCCATATCTGTTCTTCAGATGTCTCCTGATCTTCCTGCTTCTCCTTACTTTGGGGACTCACTCCATCATGCTGTCATGTAACCTATGTTAAACCTTCTACAACAAAACTATCACTTCACAGGCACTCCATAACTTCAACTTCTATTTTTTAACTTCTGCTTTACTAATCTTCTTTTCTACATTCCCTCACTGTGATATTATTATATATCCAGATGCCTTTGTATTTCTCTTCAAATATCTTTGGGACTGCCTTCTTTATATTGATTAATATGTCTTTCTCCTTTGCATAAATATTGCACCATATCAAATCTCTTTTTCTTTCCCATGTCCATATTTCTTTTTTAGACTTTTCAAAAATCTTTAGATTTTGTTGTTTATATTTCTACACTTTCTCAGATGCTTCTTTTTCCAAACAGATCAACATTTCTTGATCTATATACTGTTTTTCACAAATCTGTTGTATTAATGAATACACATTTTTATTTGAAGCTTTTGACAATTATTATTGTGGAAGTATTTTTCTTTCCTCTAATTTCTCTTTTAACCATTTTTTATATCTATTGTCTGGAAATTCTGGGCTTTTTGTATAATAGTAACACTACATACTTTCTTTCTTATTCTCAGTAGTCCACTTTATCATATTTATGGCTCTTCTTTGGCCTATCAGTTTTTGTGATTTTTGTGGACTACTACTTCCTTCTACAACAGGGGGGCATCCTCCCCCATGGTCCTGGCCTGGCTCCATTGTAAGAATGTTTCCTTATTTTGAGGATTCTACACTTTCCTTCTTTTCCAATCCTGGCACCAGTGTGCCTACCAGGATTGGGTACTTTTTTTTTTATCCTGGGTCTTGTGCACCCACCTGCATTTTTTAATTTTTAACCTAGTTCTGGCCATGATATATGCTATAATAAATACAGACTATATATCAGTGTCATCTTGATGAGATTTTGTGAAAAATAGGGTCCACCTCGCAAAGATACTCAAGACTTGAGGATGAATTCAGTTTCAGCAATAATATTCTCCTTTACTTGTCTGCTTATCATATTTCCATTTGGACCCCCCTATATAAGTTGACTGTTGCGAGATTAGAACCCCCTACCTATCTAGTTATACAATCTAGAGGACACAGTACTTAATGCAAGTGCCATTGCAGAAGTCTGAGGTAAACAAGATATATCCTGAAAAACTCAGAAGAAAAAGACATGTCAGTCTTGATTATATCTTTGAAAGAAAGTTTATTGGAAGTATTTAAATACTGAGTCTTCTTTATCTGAGATGTGAAATACTTTAACTGAAACTCCAAACTTTTACTGTTACAACAGTGTGTTTAATATTTACTATATCAAGCATGCTTATATCTTGAAAAGAATTTTACACCATTGTATAGTCTGATATTAAATTTTTACAATCCTTACCGTTACTGTTATATGGAAAAGACACTACTGTGACCAAATAGCTTATTGGAATGCAAAGTTGGTTGAAATATGAATTGAAAACAAAAGGGAAAGCCTCCATACCTTGAGATGTTGAGATCTCAGAGTTAAGTAAAGTGAAGTGCAAACCAGCCTGCATGTTCGATGTGGGAGGCTTTGTACCCAAAGTCAAAAAAGTTCACATAATACTTCTTTTGAATAGAAGCAGAATTCAACAAAATGACTGCTACATGGATGCTTTAGGTACACTGCTTTCAACATATTTCAGAATGATTGCTTTTACTGTGGGTAGTTTTGCCTGTGGGCATTTAGATTCCCAACTGCAAAACCTTTGGCTTGAAAAATAAACAGCAATAGAGAATGGAATTTCAGCAGTAACAAACAGGCCTTCTGAAATGCAAGGTATGCACATGAGGTATATAAATAAACATTCCTTGTAAGTTATGTACAATATATAAATAAACAGACACACATACACACACACACACACACACACACACACACACACACACACACACACACACACACACACACACACACACACACACTTACTTGCAGATTATTTGATCACTGTGCAGGTTCATTGCTTGTTATGATTTGTGTTAAATTTTGTCAGTGGTTGAATTACATTGTAAAAGAATGATATCAGTTCCACTATAATATGATTTCAGGAATTGTCTTTTTTCTCAGCAGTTGTGCGACCGAGGAATTAGTGTATTTAATTTCTGGGGGGTGGGCTTTGTACATTTCTGGTACTTTTAGGTGATTGCAAATGAAACACATTTGCTTCATTTGCAATTACCTTATTTCATTGTTTATTTGTTTTGAGGAAGGAGATCGGCGATGAAGTTTCATGACGTATTTCATGCTGAAATACAGGGTAAAACATATGGGTTTTCTAAAGTGGTAAGACTTTTTGCCAAACTCTCTTAAGAATTAAATAGTTAAAAATATTTAATATTTACACAGTGCTTCTCAGAATCATAGTGTACAATCTTGTTAACATCTGATTAGGTATCCTAGCATTTTAATTAGTGAGTTAGCTACCAAAGGCAATTGATTTTCCAGGGATTTTTCAGAGCTCTTTGAGAATGCATCATGTGGTATAAAAGAGGTGCAAACAGCATTAAAGCAAGCTGCATTAGCATGACTAATGGCTTATAAAGAAAGCTGTTCAGTTCATTTGAGTGGAAGCTTACTCTAAAGCATAGCACAGTTTTACAAGCTTAATACTCTCTTGAGAAAACATAATCAGACTTGCACATTATTTGAAACTCTTGAAATTTGCATTTGACATCTCAGCATCTGTGTCTGTTCATTATACCAATGAGAAAAATGACTACAATAATTAATCTAATTCAGTATGAATTTTGATTGATATGAAGCAGAATTAGCAAATTACAATCACGTTGGCTGGTCACAGATGTGTATAATGCTATAGCACACGTAATTTAGCATCTGCTGAGCATTTGATTACAGGTAATGAATATGAACACAAGGAGAACGCCACAGAATTTATCTGTAGTGAAACATTGATATGGGCTTATTTTATCTTTGTTTTTCATCAACAGCAGATCTGTCACCCATATAAACTTCCAAACAGCTTATGATGCTCATTAATGTAGATCTGCATAGGACTCCACAGCACTTTGCACAAACTCAGCTGCTGGGCTGGGTTCCTTTCATTTTTCTCTTCAGTGACTTGTATTTTCATCTGTAAAATCTTTCCAAACAAAACTTTTATAGTTTTAAACAAGTGTCAGAAACCTTCATTCTCAATAATGTTCTGATGTCAAGAAATAGTACTGTAATTTTTCAAGACTGGAAAGTAAGTATATAAATGCTGTTGTGTGTGTGTGTGTGTGTGTGTGTGTGTGTGTGTGTGTTTTATATATATATATATATATATATATATATATATATATATATATATATATATATATTTTTTTTTTTTTTTTTAATGAAATATTCTGGAGCCTACTGAAACCAATCTTTACTGTATTTATTTTTACATCAAAGTGGATAGTTTAGTTATAGAAACATTAGTAATGTGACCATGGGTGTACCCAGGCATATACCATGTACACTAATGATTTTTAAAAAATAGCATTTTTAATTTTGTCCAATGAGATGTGTTAATTTTTTTGTTTTGTAAATTGGAATATGTAATGCTTTATGGATGTGTGGCTATATAATTTGTTAAATGTCTTTTTCCCAGAATGCTCTTTTTTCCTGTTTGTGTTTTTTTTTTTTTTTTTTTTAAGTAATGAAATTGTATACAGTGCAAAATAAGCACTGCTAGGGGAAGAGGGACTTTGTGACAGTCAGGCAGAAAGTCCTGGATAATGAGTAACAGAAAATCAGCAGCAGGTCATAACTATGAACTGAAATATGACAGCACCTAAACCTACGGACCACACTGTCCGGCAAAGCTAGACAAGTAACTGTTAAAATTTAAGTTGCATTGAGCTGTGCCATAAAATATTTATTTTTTATTCACAAGTTGCTAGATATGCATCAGTCATTAATACTGTCCCCTGATTAGTTATTGCTGATGAAATGATCAGACTTTATACTGTTGCACAAATGAACACAAAGATTTAGGCTAAGATAGTGTTATATCAGATGTCTGTGACAAGGAACAAGTTGTGAAAAAAAAGAGTCATTGGTCAGCATAAACATGGATCCTGTAGTTAGGTGAACTTGTGCAAGTTTGAGGTAAATCAAATTCTGATGGATGGCTTACTATATCTTAAGGGCTCACTAAGACACAAGAAGAAAACAAAACAAACGAAGCATGTTAATTTTATGTTTCTGAATTTATGAAAACACCTGAGTTGTCATATAGATGCATCTAACAGTTATAGTACCCTTTGTGCTGATTGACATAAAGTCATAAAACACTAAGATATGTACACAGAAACTAGAGAAATAAGGAATATTCATATCCAAATAATTCCAATAGTAATAGAAAAAATAAGACTAATAAAAAAGGATTTTCAAGAATACTTAAATATGCTACCACTAGATCTGCTTCCATATTAACTAAAGAAGGAGCCAGTTCGGAATACATTGCATGTGCTGAGAAGAACACTCTTGGCAAACATCAAAGAATTAAGCAATATTAATTGAATTTACTGTAATTGTACCCTGACTTGAGAGTACAGTCCTTTCCTATCAGGGTAGTATAAACCTTAAACATTTGAAGAAATTAAAAAAAAATGAAAAATAGCTTCCATGACACTTTCATAGCTGTTATCTGAAATATGCTACCTAGAAGGTATAGGTTATACTTCACAGACAGACAGACAGAAGAGCAAATACAATGGAAAGAAACTATGTGGCTGATGAATTCCCTATCAGCAGTACAGTTTTTTTTTAAATACAGTCTTTAATAACTGAATATCATATGAGTACTTTAACTAGAAACTTGCACTTCTTGTCTTTCTTTAAACACATTAAGAAAACAAAAATGTAATGATTCCGTTCATTAGTAATAGCTGTAACATGCATTCACGCAAACATTTATTCATGTGCTGCATAACTGTGCCAAAATGCATACCTGGCACAGGAATTTAGATGAAGACTAAGCCAAACTGCTTAGTTGATAGTATAGGGTACTGGGTCAAAGCAGGTAATAAGGATGAGGGGCTGACAAAGTATGCTACTCATATTTCCTTTGCTAAGACATTCAGCAATATTCCCTGTAATGGAATAATAGGCAATTAAATGCAATAAATGCCAGTCCAGATGTAATTAAATGGGTAAAACTCTAGTTAAGCAAATGCCAGCAACAAGTCACAAAGGGAAGTTACCTGTCCATCTTAATGGGCTAGTCTTCTTGGATATATAAGTGGAAATGTGCTCTGGATAATCAAAGTATATTGATGATTACAAACTAGGTAACATAATTTCTTCAAGAAAACATGTCAACATTCTCCACGGTGGTCTAAAAAATACATACCCCGTGTTGTAATAATAACGTTGTACTTTAAGTCAATAAATGTAGTATCGAAACTTGGCAAAAGGAATATAATTTATAGTGTGTCATTCATTTTCTTGATGAGCAGTTTGTCAAAAGTCAGATAACTGAGCTTTCTCATCAAGTACCATGATTACAGCAAGTGAATCCTGACGAGTGGGGTCACAGATGGACAGGAACAGTCCTACTTACAGATGTCCTACTTTTCTCACTTCTCAATAACAGTGAGACTTACAATTGGCATGTGTAAATAATGTGAGTGTGGAGCATTCTGTGACTGACTTGGGGAGGTACACTGCCCCCTACAAAAATAATTATTTTCAGCTATTTGCTGCCTTTTGACTTGAAAGCTCAACTATCAAAGTGTCAGTCTTTGAGTAAGCTGGCTGCCAAGCAGTTCATTGAAACTCAGGAGATTTGACAACATAAACTCTATTAACTAGAGTCTAATAAGATGGCTGGAAGCATCATGAACAAGGCCCGAATTATGATTGCAGAATAAATGGTCCAGTGATAAAAATACTGCACCATCATTAACAATATATTCAGTTGATTCTTAATAATTTAAACTTTGACCATTGTGTATCTATGAAAGTCAGAAATGCACACGTTTTACCCCATCTGAATATAAACGGCATACTTCAGGTAAATTATTGTGGCACTTTATGCCTCACTGACCTGGCATACTATTGAAAAAATTATGAGTTCTCTAGTATTTAACCCAACCACCCGAAACAACTTTACAATTTAAAATGACTATTACAAAAATCATAGGACAGGAAAACTTGAGCCTTTTGAGAAGATTTCAGGAGCTGTCATTACATTTTCTTCCTTACAGGTTACTTAGATGTGATCTTTTTCTGGTTAATAAAGTAATTTCTGATCCAGTTCTACTGGAAAGTCTGCATCTGGAACTGGAAACCTAATACTAAAAACAAATATTAACAACAGAAAAAAATGAAGATAATACATTATGCATTCCCTTCCAAGATTATGTATTAAGCATCCCTTTACAAACAGAACAAGTCATTCATTAGCTTCCTTCTAAAATAGTTCTGATGCATACAAGTAAAGTTTCTTGATACACGTGTGCAAAGTTGGAAATATCAACATTGTGTATGGTAGTCAATGCTGCATTGTACGCCAGTAGGATTTAAGCTTGAGAAATTAACGTATGAGTTATAAACAGGTAATGTTCTGTTGACCAGAGTTTAAATGACATAGTATCTGGCAATATATTTTATCATCTTGAAACAGTTTGTACCCATTCCTGTACTATGGAAACACCACTGAAAATTGCTGTCTGTGTCTCATGGGTGTTACCTAGGTAGCCATAATGAAAAAATATATAACTTAAATGACCAAATACACAGAAATCAGGATGCTTATTTTTACTTATATTATAAGCTGTTCACCTTATACTGTGGGAAGAAATATCCAGGGAATTGTTATGGCTAGGCTTGTATAGGCCCTAGGGCCGATAGCCTAGTACCAACCCATGAACCTAAAGATCCTAATAAATACATACACTGCATATCCTGTACATTTTAAGAATAAGAAAAGCAACAGAATATGACACATACATATTCGCAAGCATATCTCTGAAGTTTTCCTGCTGGCACAGTTCTTTGATAAACATTTAAATGTATTCTTATCTTTGCTACTTTTGGGCTTGTTAAACTCTTAAACCATTTTGGTATGTAAATGTCTGTCACCACTCAGTGGTCTCTTATAATTTTAAGAGTATTTTTTTAACTAGAATGTTGCACTTGTTATAGTTATATTTTCTTTTGTACTACAAGTAAGTGTAACTACCTAAATTTAAAACCTCTTCCTTTTCACACCTAGTCTTTGCCCCTTTCATCACATTTCTTTTCCCTTGTTTTGTTTTACACTTCTTTTTTCCCCCTGTACCCATTAGTGGAGGAACATCAGTAGCACAGTAATCATTCATCATCTAGAATCCTTTTTCTGCTACAGGCAGCCATCAGTTAATTCAGACTTGGCATTTGTCTGGATTGTCTCAGCTGCACTAAACCTATATGGGATTATGTGGCTGAAGAAACCATCTGCTGAAACAGCCTGTTACTGGTGCTATATCGCTGTGCCAGGGTCTGAAGCTGTTGTAATCAGCATTACTTTTCAAGTAAGGCAGGATGCCCTACAGCCTCACAATGGGGCCAGGCCATGCTGACTTACTTGGGGAGAGGTTATGCCAAAAGCTAGTGTGTGATAAATGTATTAGAAAGGCTGGGAGAATGTGTAGTATACTAATAAAATGTAGTCATGCATTTTCTATAAATAAATAGCACCTCAATGTAGCGAACAAACATGGCACTTGTCATAAATATAAGCTTCTTTGTATTTTAAGAATAACAAAAGAATAGCAATGAATGAGTCATTCTGGCATTCCTACTGCAAATATAATAAAATGACAGCACTGCAAAAGTAAAAATTATATCTTGTTATTTAAGTGTTTTTTCCCCGAGTGACTGAGTGATTTAGTGACCTTTTAAAGATGAAACAAAATGTAATTATCATTCTTTAAGTACTTCACATAACTAGTATCCTGAAATAAAGGAGAAATCATGTTTTGTAATATGTTTGGCCCTAACGGGGTCTAGGACAGTGCACTACAGCATTATCTTCTATCAAAACCATACTTGTCAGAAGCCTTAAAATCTGGCTTGCTGCTAAATGATTAAATACATACACTCTAAGCAAATATTTCTATGTGCCACTGAGTTGGCATTTTTTAAAACAGATAGAATAGTTATTGTACTGCCCTAGCTTTTCAGCACCACTCAGTATGTAAAAAATGCAAAATTGCAATAACTGATGCCTTTTAATCTATTGCCAATGGTATTTAGCCACTGGTAAAATGACATCAGCTTTTATTCCCAGTACACTAATAAATGAGAGGCAGAAGGGCACCCATGAATGCCCATTTTATTGGTACATTCCCTTATTGAGACTGTTACTTCTCCTCATACTTAACAAGGCCACATCTACCCAGACTGAGCTAACTGTATTATGGCCTATTAGATCAAGTCTCATTTGGTCACAACAGGAAGACTGAATAGGTAACTTGTAAAAGTTTTTTTATGTGGGAGGTTGAACACACTCCGCCACACTCCAAATGCAGAGCTGAAATTAATACAACAACTCTGAGTTCTTCAAATGTCAGAGTAATTGAAATCATCTGCCAAAAAATTTGAAATTGCAACTGTACTCATCCCTCATTAGACCCATTATAGAGCACAATGCCCCATTTGGTACGTACCTCACAAGACATCTGCAACAGCTGGAAAAGCCACAGAAGTACCTCACTAAAAAAATCACAGGCCAATAGCAGATGCCCTATGCTAACCATCTAAAAAAACTCCAGCTATACTCTGTGGCATATTGTCTACTCAGAGGTGATCCCTGCTTAACATACAAGGCCATGTCAAACCCTAAGCTTTTGAACATTCTCCACTTAAAAAAAAATCCCAAACCTTCAGAGCCACACACTCCAGGGATCTAAACCTTGTCATCACAATAAACAAACTGGAGGGATAGGTTCCTGACCCAGAGACTCCCCATACTCTGGAACAGATTGCCCATACATGTCAAGCAGAGTGCCTCCTTGGCCCTCTTCAAAAGGAACCTTGATGACTGGATGGGAGATAGGAAATTCACCCCAGGGATCACGTCAGTCACCCTACTAGACAGGGGTCCAGCGAAGTAAGTATTGTGGGAAGAAATATCCAGGGAATTGTTATGGCTAGGCTTGTATAAGCCCTAGGCCCGATAGTCTAGTACCAACCTATGAACCTATGAACATTTATCTGCATCAACCCTGATCAAATAACTTTCAGCATCTTGGGCTGCAAGGAAGTGACCAGATACCAAACCATCTATCCATAGGTTGCCCTTGCTTAATTATTTAATATACTCATATTTTTTCATCTGTCTTCCTATACAAGCATAAAAAAGGGTTTTAGATAAATAATTGTCTATTTGTTATATATAAATTCTGTATGTATTGCTTCAGGTGGCTACAGACATCTTAACTTTTCTATACACTATAATATTTAAAAAAAGATGCTTAGAAAAAATATACTTAGCTCAGTGCACAGAGAATGTCTGACTACAGAGTAGACAGCTTGTCTAAAGTATGGTTACAAGGTGACAAATATTATCAATCTGCAGATAAATCACACACACAACATACAAAATGGGGTTCTTTCTTTAAAATACTTACTAGTCACTTATGAAAAATGCTGCCTTTGTTTAATGTTACAAGAGTAGAAATCAATACATCTGTGGAATGCAGTGTTCATTTTTTGGAGCAAATGGCCAAGCTTGACCTGTCTTACACCTTTGTCACCACTACTAATGTGACAGATGAGTTTAGGCCATCTCACTGAAAACAAAAAGTTCAAATGCTGTTTTGAACATAAAACCTGTTTTGAAATGGCACTGAAACAGTGAAAGTAGAGATATGCTTTTAATAGAAGGCAAACTATTCCCTACCCCCTATGTAGGTGTTTATACCTCAAGAACTCCCTTCTTAAGAAATCAACTCCAGGGCTGCTGCTGCACCTTTGGGCAAAAGGGAAACTCCCTTACAGTACATGCTTGCAGTTAGGTACAAACATAATCAAATTGACTGACTGAAGCAGCATTTAAAAAATGTATTCAGCAACAACCTATACTGAACTGAACTCACTCTCTGTGAAGTCACATGGCAAACAGAACCAATTACTAGCATGTACATGTACACGTGTGTGTGTGTGTGTGTGTGTGTGTGTGTGTGTGTGTGTGTGTGTGTGTGTGTAAACATGTTCTACATCTGCCTCCCAGTGACATCTGGCCAAGCATACTTTACGAGCTGTGTAGATTCAGCACTTGCCTGTACCCAGTTTCACCTCTCCCATGATAATCCTCAGAGGTCTTCTATGAAGTCAAACAAAGGCTTTGCTCATGCTCCATATAAGGGAAAGTCTAAGCAGCTAAAAATTGCTGGGAGCAGAGAAATCCATTCTCAATGGACCATGATCACTATTATTATTCAGAAGTGATTACAAAGGATTTTCCTTACTGTATTTAAATGTTTGTTGTATGCTGGCTCATCTTCGGGTATATGTCCCTTTATACTGAAACGTTTCAGCAGGTAGAAGTAAGTGTTATACATGTTGCTTGGTAAACTTTGGAATACCCAATATGCCAAACAATGTAGTTTTCTAATAACATTGTGGCAACAGTGATTGAGTCAGTTATCTTCATCTCTGTTTTCAGGAGCTGCATATAAAGCCCTTCCACCCCCACCCACCCTGAATATCATCAAGTGGTCAGTCACTGTTCTCTACAGGATCTCAGTTTATCCTGCCAAAGGATGAACACTGCTGCTCATATAAGCTGGTACAAAAGAAGTTTATTTTTTTGATTCTTTAATAACATAATCTAGAAACGATGTTACAGTTCCACAAATAGTATGTTTTTTTCAGAAAATCTGTGCTTTTAAGCATGATATTGTGAATTATTTTTAAAAAATTATCAGCATTATGATTGCATAGTTTTATTGTCAATAATGTGTTTCAGAGCAGGTGCAGTTAATATGAAATGCAAAAACTTCATCCCATGTTAAGCATTCCTGTTTCTTATGTGTCCCATCATGTAAACAATAGATGTCATAGCTTTAGCGGGATACAGAAAATAAACCCTATAATGTTCATCTATCTTCTCTTTCCTTGCCAGTACAACGTTCTGGTTATGTGAATGTAGCATCTACAAAAATGCATAGCAATTTACAGCACTTACAAATAACATACAGACTAACAGCCAGCAGACAGCACATATTTATTTATTTACTTACTTATTTTAGTTATACATTTGTAAATGAAGTAATTGGGCTGGTCTAAACACTCTTTCCAGTCATGATCCAGTCATAGAAACACTAAAAGCAATTTACATGGGGCCTAAATTTGGTGCAGCAGTCTTTAAATACAACAGACAGTAATCAAATTCAACAATCAAAGTGAGGTCTCACAAATAATCGGCACCACGCACTTGCGATATTTTCAGTAAAGTGAATTGGATTACTTTCTCAAGTAAATTGAACTTTACTCATTGCACTTTCACTCATAAAATATTATGTAACAACAACTGCTCAGCCCTTAAGAAAACTTCCATGGAGAAAGCGGAAGAGAGACACACCAACTAAAACCAAAAACCAAATGCTCCCCGAATGTTCAAAAGACCACCAAACCACCAATAATGAAATGCTAAGTGCTTTCATTCTTTTATTACACCAAGAGCTTCATCTTAACAATTAATATCCTAAAAACACTTCATTAAATACTTCGAAATGTATAATGTATAATGTAAACCCATCCTGACCTGAGAAACAGCATGACCAGTCATTATACTCTATTGTGTCTACATTTACATAATTAAAATATTTCACCTTTCTTAAAGTACTACTACCCATTAAAATAATTTGTAACAAACATTTAATATTAATATAGCAATAAACCATGGCTGGTTGTGGGTAATGGTGGATTTACTCACGGTTGGCGTGGTTTGGTCATGAGGGCGAAGCCCGAGTGACCAAACAAAGCCAACCGTGGGTAAATCCAACATTACCTACACCTAGCCATGGGTTATTGCTATTATACAATGGTGTTAGTTTGTTTTGTGTTATCATTGTGTTGTTGTTATTTAGGTTTTTGTTTGCTTTACTTTGTATTCTTCCACTTTTTGTGAGATAAAATAGTCCACACTTCAGTTTGTGTTTATTGTTTATTTCTGTTTTAATTTAAATACAAGTTATTATTAATTTTTCAAGAGATGTTAGGAAATAATTATATAAGTAGATACAGTTTTAAAGCTTTTGTTATGTCTTCATGTTGTAGTTTCTTTTATATTTCTGTATTGGTTCTGACTTGATGGCTGTCTATGCTCATATGTTGGCTTGAGTTCTTGTTAATATAGTACCTGTAATGAGAAATTGTGTTTCTAGTTAAGACTATCTATCTCTCTCTCTCTCTCTCTATATATATATATATATATAGATATATATGGGTCTACTGCTTTTGGTCGAATTACATTTGTTCGAAAATGATTTCAGACAGTTCACTTCACCGAAAATGCATTTCACTGAAAACCCATTTGGTCGAAAATGGAATATAGCCCTGCTCCACTGCAGTGTGACCCTGGAGTGAGAATATAAAGTTAGGGGGGTGGGGGTGCTGTGCTACATCCCCCACATTACAAATACATAGAAACATATGTCAGTAAAAAATAGTTGCATAATGTGGGGGGCTACACCCCCCACACCCCCCTAACTTTGTATTCTCACTCCAGGGTCGCACAGTAGTGGGGCAGGGGTTATATTTCATTTTCGACCAAATGAGCTTTCAATCAAATGAGCTTTCAGTGAAGTGGGCTTCCTGAAATCATTTTCAACCAAATGAAATGTGACCAAAAGCAGTAGACCCATATATATATATATATATATATATATATATATATATATATATATATATATATATATGGATCTGTACTGATCCCCGAATGACAACATCACCAAATCACTAACGGTCGGGCATACTTACGCAAAAGTGCTTTTCACCGAAGAAGCACTTTCGCATAAGTATGCCTGTTGCGGAGGTCGTACTATGGTGCAGATAAGGGAAAATTCCCTTTTCCCAAATGTAGTGCGATCTTGGAGTGAGAATATTAAAGTGAGGGGGCATGGGGTGCAGGGGGGCTTGCTCCCCAGCAAAAATGTTAATGTAATTTTTTTTTTTTTTTTTGTTTAACACACTTTAGTGAAAGGGCTTTTCGGTGTATTCAGTGATAGTGGATTCGGACTGTTGAACTTAAGTTCAACAGTCCTAGATCCATATAAATATATATATATATATATATATATATATATATATATATATATATATATATATATATATATATATATATATATATGGTTTTAGTATAAATTTACTTACTTATTTTGTTAGGTTTCTATGTTGTAGATGTTTATTGTTCCATAGTTTATAATTTGTTGTTTGTCTTGTGGTTTTTCTGATTCATTTTCCAGGTATGGCTGATCTGTGTTATGGAGTTTCATTTTTTTTCTTAGTCCATTGTCTGTTGTATTATTGATATTATCTTCATGTATTGGATGTTTTGGTGTTTCTTGTTGTGTTCCAGATATTATTTTTCCATATGTTTTAAATTCATCTACTGATGGTTGGTAATACGATCGTAGTGATGCTTCACTTCTATGTCCTAAGACACTCATTATTTGTCATGCTTCCATCCCTGATTGTGACAGTAATGTTACTGCTGTTGCTCTTAAGGAGTGGTTTCTGTATCTCTTTGATAGGTTTGCTTGTTTGCAGGTTTGTGGTAATATGTTTGCAAGATAATTTATTCCCATCGGTTGTGTTGTGTACCGTGTTTCCATTTTGTCAAGTAGTGGATGTCTTCTTGGGTGGAGGAACAGTTCTTTTGTATTAGGTGGCCTTTTTTGTAAGTATTTTTTGAAACGTTTTACAGGACATAAAGCGTCTGTGCGATTTTCAAACATGAATCCTCTTAGCAAATGTTTTGTAACATCATCATGTTCTTTGTGGTTTTTTGTATGTTCGTTAAAATTTTTTGTTACATACTCTGTGCCATCTGTATCTTTCTTTACTGTAAAACTGTCTTCTGTGAGGTATCATACTCCTTCATTCCCACGTCGTGCGAAGTGTAGCTGTATGTCAAACCAGACTTTTCTTACGAGTCCATCTACTGTGTTTGGGGAAAGTACTTGGCTGTTTCTCAGTTGTGTTATTTCTTGTATTGTGAATGGGTGGTGGTGTTCTGCTGTATCTTTTCCTTGTCTTCTATAATTTTTAATTACTGACTTAAATACATTATTTGCATTTGTTAGAAGTATATCTGTTATTATGTTAATCTTTCTATTTAATGGTGGGTTGTTTATATATCTGTTAAGTCCTGCACATAAGGATACAAATGCACTTATTACATATTCTTCTCCTTTTCTGTTTCGTACTGTAGCATAGAATTCTCTAAGTATTGTGTTTAAGTTTTCTGGTGTAATAGTGTGGAAGTCTATGTTGTAGTTTTTTTTGTTTTTGCCAGTTTTGAAATATGTTTATAGCCCGCTGTGTTTGTTTTCTTGTACTTGATTCTTCTTTTTCTAATTCTAGTGTTTCTATTTCTTTAAGAGTTTTTTCCTGCATGTCTTTTGTTAGGTTTCTGTGGGGAATAAGCTTTTAATGTTTTTTTTTTACCTTTTTGAAGTGTATTAATTGCAGTGGCAGCTGGTGACTTCAAATCAAAGGAGGGCTGCAGGAGACAGCTGAATGGGTGGGGTCAATGGGAAGGGGTGTGGCCAACTAGAAAGGGGAGGAGCTATGCTCTAAACCACAAAAACTAACTTTAATTAAATACGCTGCCCTGGGTGCCAAATCGTCATTATGAGAGTCCAAGCAAGACAAAATGAAGTGTAGAAGAATAAAAATATTTCAATGCATTGGCTGCATGACAGCTTACTTAATATCTAGATGGAAACAAAAGGTTGTGAGGCATGAAAAAGTAAATTACTTTTTAAATACATTACTGGAATGCCAGTCAAAATCAAGTATAAGAAAAACAAGCAGCACTTAACTCAAACCACTTCTCCTTGCACTGCAGTTCTAATTATAATTTATACTCGGCTTTATTAAAGTACCAAGTAACACACTGAAAGTAGAAATCTCTGTGATGCCCCCACTTGTAAAAATGTTTCTTATCCAAAAAAGACCTGCTGCCTGACAACAACTATCTATTTGTTTCATGGGGAAAACATGATCAAAGTAAAAAATGAAAAGCAAACAAGAAACAAGCTCAGGATACATTGCTTAAAGGATTACTGTACAGGTTATGGACCACACGTGATTGGCATTCTGTTTAGTTTACGGGGAAAGCCTGCAGAGATGACTGGAAGTCTCCAACAAGTGTAATGAGCTTCTTAAAATAATGTAATCTTGTCGTTTATTACAAATACTGTCATATGCATTTCAATACCGAAGGCTTATACATTATCTAGTTAAGTTTCTCTGCATGGCAACAACAGAAAGGCTTTCAATGTTGGCAATTCTTTAACAGTATGCTTATTAAAGCTTACTTGCATCTTACAATCTCAGACAAGCTTACCTGATGGTCATTAAAGCATTGCCACTTAAACACAGAGCAACAGGCACTTTGAGTAATAAGCATAAATCAACAGTACAAAAATATGACAGAAACCAGTCAATTCTGCAAAATCAAGGACAGATGAAAAGCCACTGTAGTATTTGTGTCTACCTTAGATGGTGGGATACTCTGCACATTTACACTGCATAACTACTCCTTGCATTACTTGGACACATCCAGAGTCACTACATGGGGGAGTGGGGTGCAACAAGTATGTCACAATTTGAAATGTCTCTGGCTGACTATGATGGCCCTGACACATTTGTCATACCTCTTAACCTCAGAGCAAGACATCTGGACAAAGCCATACAGAGAAGTGGGACAAAGGCCCAAAAATAAGGATAATTTTTAATATTGCTCTTATAAACTTAGAAAGATAATAGAATAGGTCTTGCATTAGTATGAATTTTCTGAAGGGTATGAAATCTGAAACTCAAATGTCTGTCATTATTTTCTAACTTCAGTCTTTAATGATTTGTCACTAATTTGCCAAAATACCCCACAATTTTATGAAAAATGGACCAAAAATGTGATGCAAAAATATAAAATAGCCACACAATACAGCTGGGAACCTGTCAAAGAAGGGACACTTTAATATTAGTACTGCTAACTTGAGCAGCTGACAAAATAAAAGAATCTACATGCATTTCTAAAATAAAAGTAATCTATAACTCTGATTATTACAGTTATTTCTTAATTGTAAACCCTCCATGTTTTTTTCCAAAATTGCTATTTTGTGGAGGGATTATTAGGGGAAAGAGCAACATTTTGAGCCAAAATCGGGGACAGTTGAGAGGTTTGGCTATGCCTAATTCTATAAAGCAATTTATTTGCATGTACCTCTCAACCTGTTAATGCAATAAATCTGGACAAGGCCAAATATATTGGGGGAACATATAAACAGTACTAAAAATTGCTGATGTATAAAATGAGACAGTTGATAGAATAACAGGTATTACTTTAGCATGCATTTTTCTGGAGGTTATGAAGTCTGAAACTCAGTGTGTCATTATTTAGTGACTTAATTCCTAAATGATTTGCCAGAAAACCACAAATTTTATGAGGAACAAAGCAAAAATAAGAAGCAAAAATCTATTCATTCTTTGAAAATCTGGACAGTCGGGAGGTATAGTTCAGCTGGGGCTGTCTTTGAGTTTGCTGCCCTTCCCCCTCACAAAATCATGGTCGAATGGAGCCTCCCCCCTGCAGCCATTCCAATGATCCATTACTTGGCTATTTCACACCATTTACCATAAACACTAATGTGCATGCTGCTTTACTTCTAAGATGATTTGGACTTCATTTGAAAGTTTTATTTTGCATTTTACAGCACAAACACTAAGACATCTGCTAAACAAAGCAACGCGGTCTCACAATGAAAACAGATTTAGCATTAAAACTCCTCTGCCCTTGAAACTCACATTCATTGAAACAGCATTGAAACCCACATTCAAAGAAAATACATTTTGCCAGTGGCAGATAAAGATTAATTCTGGGCTGTTTTCAAATCATAGGCCCCTTGCATATGAAACATACACGTGGTCTTTGATACACCTTTCTGATTTTATTAAATTATATTCCTTGTACAATACAGTAAAGTTGTTAGAGGGCGTTTTAAATTTATTAAACAATGAAACAAAACGCATGCACCAATAATGACAAAACTGCTCAATTCAGAACATTTTTCCAGTAAACAATTAAATAAAATGCATGCTACCCATAATGACAAAACTGCCTAGTTCAGAACATTTCCATCATAAAAGTCTACTCAAACTTCTACAGTCCACCATTATCAGTAAATATGCACAATTCTACAGTCCACCATTATCAGTAAATATGCACAATCTCTGAAGAAGTAAAAGTCATCTAAATAATTCCACATTAAAGAAATCTGTAACTAATGAAGAGGCTGCTGCTAGCAAACACCTTTATATTTCATGGTTTCATCGAAAAATAAAGTGTCTGTTGCCCCTGAGGATTAAATTGCCTATATTACATTAAAAAATGATAAGCTAGTAATATTGCAATAGGAAATGGATGGCAAACTGATAACAGGCTCATAGTTAGTATCTTCGCCAAGGAGGACATTCTCAGTACGGCAGCATCCACCCCTTCTGGGAGTAGAACCCACAGCCTTCTGCATCAAAAGCAAGTACACAACCTGTTGTGCTATTAACAATGTAAGCAGACTTAGCATAAGCAGCACTAAACTTCTCTTCCCCTGCAGCTCTCAGCTCCTTGTAAAATCTACTCAATACTCAACTGCATCTCAACTTTGCAGCACAAGAAATCTGGAAAAAGCCACAATTTATTGGGGGGGGGGGTCAAAAGCCCAAAAACCAGGGACACATTAAACATTGCCTGTATAATCTTGGAAAGTTGCTAGAATAAAATGCTGTGTTACCACCATACATTTTATTGCCAAGGTCACTGTGCAAAACAGTCAGAGCAACATAACACTATGCCAAATTAGCTGCTTTGTGGAAGAAAATGCTGTTACCACCATACATTTTACTGCCAAGGTCCCTTTACAAAACAGTCAGAGCAATATACCACTACGCCAAATCAGCTGCTTTGTGAAAGAGGAAGACTGAAACTTAAATGGCTATCATTTAGTGAATTCAGTTCTCACCATAGTTGTCAACCTCTTAGCACAAAACACCTAGACAAACCCAGTAATGAAGGAATACAGCCCTCAAACATATTCAGTGAATTCAGTTCTTGCCATAGCTGTCAACCATAGCACAAAAAACCTAGACAAAGCCAATAATAGGGGAATACAGTCCCAAAAATAGGGACAAATTTCAAATATTCATTTTATAAACTTAGAAAATTGCTAGAATAAAAAGGTTGTGTTACTATGTATTTTCTGAAGAATATGAAGTCTGAAATTCAAATGCCTGTCAATTTTGCTTTTTACGGAGCAAAAACAATTTTCAGCAGAGGCCCAAGGAGAAATACTGCAGACATGTCTTTGTAAAATGGCAGGACACCAGAGCAAATCCGCACAAACACAGGGAGGAGATGCAGACTTCACACAGAAGGCACCCCAGCCAAGAATCAAACTAGAAAACCTATCGCTGTGAGGCAACAATACTACCACTGCACCATCAAATATGCAAGTGATCAAACATTCAGAAACCTGAAGTCTAAAATTCAAATGCCTGTCAATTTTATTTAACATTTGTTAACCAGGACAGTCTGACTTGGAACAAAAAAACAATTTTCAGCAGAGGCCCAGGAAGAAATAATGCAGACATGTTTTTGTAACATGGGAGGACACAAAAGCAAACCCACACAAACACAGGGAGAATATGCAGACCCCACATAGAAGGCACGCCAGCCAAGAATCAAACTTGTAGCTGTGAGGCAACAATGCTACCACTGCACCACCAAATATCAATCATTTAAACAGTTAGAAACCACAGATATTATGAGGAATAGAACAGATCAAATATGAGGCAAAAGTCTGCAAATTTTTTACAAATGGTGGTGGGTAGAGAATTCAGGCCCTTAACACCTGCATACAGGGTTCAAGCCTGAGGTATTCCCTACCACACCACCATGAGTTTACTCTAGCCACCAGTATATAGCAACTGGGGCATTTTACACACAGACACACACACACACACACACACACACACACACACACACACACACACACACACACACACACACACGCACACACACATATACACACCTTGCCGACGGGCTGCATAACTGCTTACCTTGCCGCCGACCCTTTGCCAGTATTCCTTGTGCGATTGGTCCATCCCAAATAGTCCAAATCCGCGATTAGTCCAGCCTGCTTCTGCAGTCCTGAGTGCCTCCATTTCGTGATGTCACCGCCGCACAGACTGCTGGGCATCTTGGGACTGAGATGCCTTTCCCCAGCAGTCCGGAGTGCCTCCATTTCGTGACATCACTGCCGCACAGACTGCTGGGCATCTTGGGGCCGAGATGCCTTTCCCCCTATCTAGACTGCTGAGTAAGCAGTCTGAGAGCGTGCGCACACTTTCAGGAATTTACTGTTTTTGTGTTTCTCTCTATTTTATTTTTATTTGTTTTTTAGGTGGGAGGGTTGCATTCCTGCAGTCCTATAGCACGAGCCGCCCCTGATTAATTGTCACACTTTTGTTGTCTCTATGGGACGTGCAGGAGCATCCTTAGGTCAACTAGTACCCTAGGCAAAAGGGCTCCATGGCACCCCCACCACCTGGTGCCCCCATCCTGGTCTACTTACACCAAATAAATACTAGAAAAGCGCCCCAGCTAGAGCGGCGCCCTAGGCAGTTACCTAGTTGGCCTATGCCTAAGGCCAGCTATGGGGATGTATTATGCTGTAGTACTTCCTGTTCTCGTAGTTGGAGAACTTCCTTGCTTGTTGATGGTTTCATCATTGTTTCTGGTATGTTGTTAAATATTTCTTCAATTTCACTATCACTTATTAGTTCAAAATTTACTTCCATTTTTTTTTTTTTTTTCTATGTATGGTGTCTCTCGTTTTGGTGTTTTTTTTCCTGTCTGACTTTGTACTGTTTGTGTCTAAGAAGGCTCGTGCAGGTTTTTGAAGGGATGTTATCAAACAGGGCTAGGTGGTGTTGGGTAAAATATAGTTTAAGTACTTTAGAACGTGATAATGTGCAGTTATATTTTATTAACTTATAGTTATGTTAGAAACCTAGTCCAGTTTTAATGCACATCAACTTTTTTAAAAGATACTTTAATGTAGTTTTAGTAATTGGTCACTAGATGGTGATGTGGTATGCAGTTTTAGAAAGAATATGCTGGTTGTGGAAGTTACGTATGGTGTGTCTGTTCTGACTTGTACTGCTTGTGGAATAGTGGAGCTAGAAAAATAACGCTGCTGGGGAAAATCTGTCTGCACAGATGTAAGATCTGCTACTGCTTGGGTTATGTGGGTTTATTATTGGAATAGTGGAGCTAAATGGAGGCGACTGCTTTTTTTTTTTGCGAGGGGGTGCGCCGCCTTTACTTTTCATGCATAGCTTTTATGGTTTCTTAATTGCGTGTAGCTATTGCAGAGAATCTAAGCATGTCAATGGTTTGATTAGAATTCACGCTGCTACAAGTGTTTTTTTTTTAATGTGTTAATGTTTTATGTACAAGGAAATGGGTTACAAAAGTAACGCTGGTGGGAAAATGTATTATAGCTGGCAAGCTGCAGTCTGTAAAGATGTGAGATATGCTACTGGTTGGGTCATGTAGGTTTATTAATCATAGTGACGTTGCTGTAACTGCATTTGTTGGCTACTGCTTTTATATTTGGGAGTTTACCGGAGATGAAGGCTCCGCTTTAATAACGAGTTGAACATTTTCATTTGTTGGTTTTATTGTGTGATTTTATTTTCTAATCTTATTACAGAGAGAGACAGTTATTTTGCTTGTTCACGACTGCTGTTGAAAACTATGGAAAGGAAGTTTTAGAGGTTCATTTTGTGGATGATGTTCGTTATGAAGTGTGTATAGTGTATTTGTGGCTGCGTGATACGTTAGCGGCCAGACTTTTTAGTTTGGTTACTTTGGATTTACAATGTGCACGCTGGTTGAATTGGCCAATCAGTGTGCACGTTTCTCAGGTTTTGATGGGGTTACCGTTGTATAATTACAAGTAAAACATGAATAAGTTCCAAATGGGCCAGATGTGAATAAACCATCAACAGATCTCTGTCTCTCTAATAAGCCCTTTAAATTCATGTTTTTAACAACCTGTATTCAAACTGGAACCTTAGTTTGAGAGACAGCCTTACAGAACTATCTTCAAGTTTATAGAGCTGAGTATATTTTCTGTGTTATTCTGTATTATAGAGCTAAATTGTCTGCTTGATATCTGTGTCTTACTGCTCTGCAAATATATAGAAAACAGTATATATATATTTTTTATAATTTGCACATTCCTTACATCTGTGTTGAAACTGTTCCCCCACCCCACCCCTATTCTTGGTTGTAGTTTAAATTTGGTGGCTTTTGCAGTGCCCGCCCCACTGTAGATTTGATGTAAGACACTCCCCCAGGACATCTCTTGACCGCATTCTACCTAATAAACCCTTTCTGCACTTGCTTTTAGTCCTTTTTAATTTAATTACATTTTTTCAAACTGTGTGTGGACTAATATTGCTACATATTCAAGTGTGCCAGCTTGCACTGCATGAGAATTGTATTTACTACTGCTTTTGCTACTTTTCTAAAAAAAAAAAAAAAAAATTCTTCTGCTTTTACTGTACTTGTGTTTCTTCCTACTTTATTTTGCTTTTGCGTCATCTTAAAAGTTCTCAATTTTATTTATTACTGCATGGTGTAACTCATTCTAAGCCTTTTAGTTTAAACACTTGGGCTTCAGACCAGTTGTTTTACATTGAGAGGGTTTGTGGTCTGCACTGTAGTGGCAGAACAGGTAGCTTACATCCTTCTAAGTTGGGAACTGCTGATTGAGGGCTCAGTGTCTGTTATTCTAAAAGTATATTAATTCTGGTTTAAGCACTTGGGCTTTCAGGCCAGTTATTTTACATTAAGAGGGTTCGTGGTCTGCACTCTTGTGGGAGGAGAGGCTGGACTCTGCCCTTCTGAGCTGGGAATTTCTGGTTGAAGGCTTATAGTGCATGCATATCTGAATTTCTTCTTACTGAAATTGGTACACCTTGTTTGCTGTAGCATAGACTAGATCCAGACCTGCTGAATCTAGCTTTGTTTGTATAACTTGAGCACTAATCCAGGCATTATTTAAAGTATTCAGTTGTATTTATTACTGCTTGGTGAATGTAAACTAATTACCGCTGTGCCTCCTAAAGTATCCTGCAGCAAGAAGCAGCAACAGAACGATACAATAACTGAACAGGATACACCACGAGAACATGAACTGTAGAAAAAACCTTCTTTATTCCAAGCAGTAGAAACACAGAGATAAGCGCTTTCGCGTGCCTCATGCACGCTTCTTCAGATCAATACATCAATAGATCAATTGGTAGTAACTTGGTTAAAGTGTAGCTATCATTCTAAGTCTTTTGGATTAAGCACTTGGGCTTCAGACCAGTTGTTCTACATTAGGAAGGTTTGTGGCATGCACTGTGGTGGCAGGACAGGTAGCTTTCATCCTTCTAAGTTGGGAACTGCTGATTGAGAGCTCAGTGTCTGTTATTCTTAAAGTGTATTAGCTCTGGTTTAAGCACTTGGGCTTCAGGCCAGTTATTTTACATTAAGAAGGTTCGTGGTCTGCACTCTTGTGGGAGGAGAGGCTGGACTCTGCCCTTCTGAGCTGGGAATTTCTGGTTAAAGGTTTATAGTGCCTGAATATTTGAACTGTATCTTACTGAAATTGGTGCACCTTGTTTGCTGTAGCATAGACTAGATCCAGGCCTGCTGAATCTAGCTTTGTTTGTATGCTTGTTATTTCCCTGGAATGCTAATTCCACCTAAAACGCGGCTTCTCAGTGCTTCTGTGGATCCCTAGTGATATCTGCATTGCTTACTGTACTTATTTCCTTGCTTCGCTTGAAAGAAAGTTACTGTTTGTCATTTTTGCATTTAAGTTACTTGTAACACATTGCACTTGTTACCTGGCACTTGCTCAGTAAAGCAATTATAAGTCAGCACTAAAAATTAAAAGCACTACACCCTCGCTCCCCATTGGCCCTTGTTTTCAATTATAAAAGAATTCCCAATATTATTCTAGCATGTCCAAAGGTCAGTTGTCAATCTCCTCTCCGGTCCAGCTGGTGAATATGGGAATCTTGAGGCAATGTTACAACTGCCTCATGTACACAGACAACCCTCTCCTCCTCCCAACAAATTCCAACACATGTGAGAGATGCAACCATATAGCCAAACTGGAGGCTAAGCTTTCTCAACTCAGTACTGGCATAACCAGTCAGGAGGAGAAGGAAACCACACTCACTACAATTCCAGTCTCACATAAACCTACCACGACAGCAAACCAAACACATAATCACACAAAAACATACTCGGAGGCTATAAATAAAGATCTGCCTAAGCAGCAGAGACCTCCAAAGCAGACACCCAAGCAACCGCTACCCCAAAACAAAACACATGCAACACATATCTCACAAAGCCAGTGTGCCAAACAGTCACAGCCCTTAAGGCTAAACAACACACCTGATACACTTGTAATAGGTGACTCTATCGTCAGGCACACTGACGTCCCGCTCACCAGGATAAACAAGGAGAAGGTCACGGTGAGCAGCCTGTCTGGCACTAGGATCCGCCACATAACACAAGCACTCAGGTCACTCCAAGGCAAGTACAAATATGACTCAGTCATTGTCCATGCTGGTGTGAATGACCTGAGACGTACCTCCCTGGACTACATGAAAAGAGACATAGAGGAGCTCTCTGAGCATGTAGCCCAGGCTGGTATGACCCTGACCTTGAGTAGCATCTTACCCTCACCAAGAATGATGCCACAATATGAAGACAAGATGATCAATTTCAACAATTGGCTTAAGTATTGGTGTCATTCAAAGGGGATCCAATGCCTGTCAGCTTGGGATGATATGCACGACAAGCCACGATGCTTTGCTAGGGACGGCTTGCACCTGTCACCCCTGGGCTTTCGGATATTGGCCAACGCTCTTGCTACTCCCATAGTGCCTTTTTAGGCAAGGCTCAAAAGACAAATCCACCTCCATAGGTATCACAAGGGATAAGAAACTAAGAGTAATGCTACTCAACGCCAGAAGTCTAAACCTCAAGATGCATGCACTCAAAACTCTCCTTAGCATGGAGAACATCGATATCTGTGCAGTAACAGAAACCTGGTTCAAGGACCCCGAGAGCACCCCAGCACTACCAGGTTATACCTCATACCATGCTTTTCGGCCCCAAAACTTGGACTGAACCACAAAAGGAGGGGGAGTATCGATATTCATCAAAGATACCCACACCTCCAGGTTGGTGGCAAAGCATGAAGCATCAGAGACTATCCATGTGCAACTAACAGTGGGTAAAACTGCCTTCCAGTTTATAGCCTGCTACAGACCACCCTCCCAAACCCAGGAACCCCACTCGGCCTTCCTGAGAACACTGGAAAATATGAAGGTCACTCCGAACACCATTATATTGGGCGACTTCAACTACCCAAACATAGATTGGGAGCATTACTCTAGCTCCAACACCCTTGCCCAAAGGTTCCTAGAATTCATAAACTCAAATGCTATGGAACAACTTGTTACCCCTCCCACAAGAGGGGAAAACATGCTGGACCTGATCATCACCAACATGGGCACTCTATGCTCCAGACCAGAAGTGTATCCCTCACTGGTAAGATCAGACCATAAACTGATCTCACTGGATATTCACATCCCGACCCCACTTCCTGCCCAGAAAACCACAGTGAAAAACTTCTCTAAAGCAAATTTCACACTCCTCAAAACCAAGGTGGAATCCTCCAAAGCCCCCGGGCCTGTGGAAAATACGGCCCAGACCGCAGAATCCTTTATAAATGCATTCTATGAACACCTTCAGGAATGTATGGATCATGCAATCCCAAATAAAACCAAGACCCAATCCTCCAAAGGCAGACGACCTGTCTGGTGGACCCCAGCCATAAACAAACTATACAATAGAAGGAGGAAGCTACTACATGATAGAGCAAAATCCCAAAAAGGGAAGGCATCTCTGATCAGTATTAGAAAAAAACTAAGGGCACTCATAAAATCGTCAAAGGCCAGCTTCGAGAGAAAAATTGCACAGGACACTAAGGATAATCACAAGGCTTTCTTTAGTTATGTTAGGAACCTGGGTGGGAATTCCCAGATATGCTCAGAATTAGTCCAAAATGACAAAAAATACACTGATCCCACAGACATTGCCAACATCCTAGCTGACAGGTTCAGCGCAAACCCCCCCTCTCCTCTCCACCAAAAGCGCAAATATCTATCCCAGCAGAGTGCTGCCCCCCTGACATCTCAGATGCTCAGGTGGGAGCCGCCCTCTCCAAAGCAAAAAACACAGCATCAATGGGACCAGACGGTGTCCCAGGCTGCGTCCTACATGAACTCCAAGAAGAGCTAAACCCAAACATAAAACTACTGTTCAATCTCAGCCTTACTACAGGATATGTACCCAAAGAGTGGCGTACAGCAACAGTGGTCCCTCTCCACAAAGGTGGTGCCTCAACGGACCCTGGAAACTATCGCCCCATAAGTCTGACTAGCTTAGTCTGCAAAGCTATGGAAAGGATCATCATGGACCTCATAAATAAAGATATTGGGGACCTACAGACACTGGATCCTACCCAGTTCGGCTTTGTTAAGGGCAGATCCTGCCTTTTAAACCTGGTTGACTTCTTTGAAACAGTCACCAAGGCCATTGACGAAGTGAAGGTGGTCCACACAGCCTATCTGGACCTCGCAAAAGCCTTCGATACAATACCCCACTCGGGCATTATAGATAATCTCACCAGCTTAAATATAAACCCCTATGTCACTAGATGGGTTGCAAACTGGCTCAAGGACAGAACCCACATGGTTAGAATTGCTGGAGCCATGTCAGACTCCAAACCAGTTACAAGTGGCATCCCACAAGGCTCAGTCCTGGGACCTCTCTTGTTTGGTATATATTTCTCGGAGGTACAGGCCAACACGCAAGGACTGTGGCTGACCAAGTTCACAGATGACTGCAAACTGGGCGCCATAATCAACTCTCCAGCCGACACAAGCATCCTCCAAAAGGGCCTCATAGAAACAGACAACTGGTGCCAGAGCCATGGCCTCAAGCTAAACGCCAAAAAGTGTATAGTCATCCCCTTTGGCAAAAACAAAGTGCCCACAAATTACCACATAGGTGGTAATCCATTAAGTACAGAAGAAGTAATTAGGGACCTGGGGACCCAAGTTGATAGCAATCTCTCATTTGACAACCACATGGCCAAAGTGGTTAGAAAAACATTTTATATAGCCCACCTAATCATGAAGGGATTCACATCTAGATTAGGGAGGTCATCGTGCCTCTTTACTCATCCCTCATCAGGCCCATAATCGAGTACAATGCCTCTTTTGGGATGTACCTTACCAAACACCTGCAGCAACTGGAAAGACCCCAAAAGTACCTCACCAAGAGGATCAAAGGGCTCAAACAGATGCCATATGCTGCCCGGTTAAAGAAACTCCAGCTCTACTCAGTGGCATACCGCCTGCTCAGAGGTGACCTGTGCCTGACGTATAAGGCCATGTCCAACCCGGAATTAAGGGACATGCTGCACCTCAAAAAATCCAAATCCCATCGAGCTACACGCTTGAGAGACTTGAACCTCAGCACTGAAATAAATAGGACATGCTGGAGGGACAGATTCATAACCCAGAGACTCCCTTCACTCTGGAATAAAATCCCAGTCCAGGTTAGGCAGAGTCCCTCATTGATTCTCTTCAAGAGGAGTCTTGATGAGTGGATGGGAGATCATAGGTTTACCCCGGGTATCACTTCTGTGTCACTGTTAGAGGCACAGTATACTAACCTCGAAAAAGGGCATAGCAAAATTAATTTAAAATGGGTGGCGAAAGCCAAACATACTCTGGCTAGGCTTATAAATGCCCTAGGGCAGATAGCCTAGTATGAACCTATAAACCTATGAACCTATAAACAAATTTAGGATTATTGCCCACCATTTTAGCCAGATTTCCATTTCCTAAAATATTTTTCCAATTGTCTGTTACTATCTTCCTAACGTTCCTAGAATCCATACTAATGGGGACTGGAAAGGCTCAATACCTTTTGTCTCTATCGCCACCCTCTTCAGTCATCATGTCATTTTTAATAAAACCACTCAAAAGGACGGGAGAAAACTTGGTAGCTCTGTTATTTACAACTTCTTCCTTAGTTTGATCCATTCTACTCCTAGCGTAACCCCTATTCGCAAACATTTGTACTAAAATAGCTTCTAAAATATTGTGTTTCATGAAATAGGGATACTGACTACTAAAATGTAGATAATTATTATTAAACATCTTCTTTCTATGTATGTTGCTTATAAAGCACAAATGCTCAATATCTAAGGTAATGTTGATATCCAAAAAAATAACCTTATCTCCCTTATCACTAATGGTGAAAGAAAGGAATTTGATACTTTGTTTGATGTGTTGAAGAAATAAATCAGAATCTTTACTGCTACCAGACCAAATGAAGAACAAATCATCAATATAGCTTCTACAAACATTTACATACTGTTTCATACTCCAATTTAATTAATACAGTTTTCTCCCACCAACATAACATCAAATTAGCAAATGCTGGAGCCATCCTAGCCTCCATAGCAACTCCTGATGTTTGTTGATAAATATTGCTATCAAACAAGAAAAATATGTTGGATAAAACTATGTCCAACAACAAACAGATGGTATTAATTTTGACGGTGTTAAAAATCTGTAAAATGTCTTAAGTAATTCCTCACATATTCAGTACTTATATTCTGATCTATGGATGTATAAAGTAAAACTACATCAATGTTTGCCAATAAATTCTCATGTCCTTGGAAATTATCATTTTTAACAAATCCAAAAATTCCCACAAATCTTTTACTTGGACTTTGCACTACTGCCTTCAACAACCCAGTCCAATACAGAGCAATAGTCAGTTTTACCCTGTTGAGCAGACACAGTAGGTTTTAGGAATGCCAAACAGCTTACGGAACTGGGATTGGTCAACATGTAAAAAATCATAAATTAAAATTGATATAACCCTGGTTTAACAGGTCTAATAAATCATCAACATTTTTATAACATTTTCGGACAAAATCTTTGCTTACTTTACTGTAATTTCTAACATCAGATAAAAGCTCAACCATACATTTCTTGTATTGCAAGCTATCCATTATTACAAGTCCATTCCCTTTGTCTGCTTTCATAAATCTAACATTCTTAAGTTTACATAATCAGGAAAGTGCAGTTTACTCTTGCTCATTCAAATTAAAGTACTTATATTTTGAGTTGTTCCTTATTAACTGATGAAAGTCATACTCACAAAAATCAGAGAAAATGCTCAAAGTGGAGAACAAAGACAGACTGGCCACACTTCATTTCATATACTCTGTTGTCCCATAATAACAAGGTAAATCATGCAAAATATATTGTAAGTTAAATTTCTTAACAAACAACTTGAGGTCAACAACAAAGTCAATAACATTTGCTGTTCTTGCTGGTATAAATGTAAATCCTTTTGCCAATACCTCAAGTTGTGTTTCAGGAAGGAAAACAGAACTGAGATTAAAGACTTGCCACGTTGGGACTGCAGCTGGTGAATCCTTCCTCATCTTTTCCTCTTCTGTACTCTCACATCCCTGGAAATGTCTTTCATCTTGACAGATGATGATGTGATCAAAAAAGGGGGAGGTCACTATGATTAATAACTGCCCCATCTTCTCCACTGTGAATACAATCTATCTGGGAAGCTCCAGCATTGGTATCGCCAGATCCAAAAAAATGTATTAGCTTGTAATGGAGGAAATCCTTACTTAAAAACACCTGATGGTTTTGATGTGCCACAATGGGGAAACACTTTTCATCTTATTGTTAATTGAATAAGCATTGTTAGTTGAATAAGCTAAAGTATCTCTTTCCAGCTTTTTCCATTTTTTGGAAATAAAGGTAGCCACATGTCTCTGAGTTTTGGCCCCAGTATCATCGTACAATGACATCAAATGGCCAAACGTCTCATTCCTAGGTATATACCCATCAAGTTCTTTAACTTGTTTTCACAAAACCACAATTTTCTCTAAATTGTGGTTAACCAATAACGTGAGTACCTGCACCCCAGTTCAACCAAATCTGTATAAATTTAGCCATTAGCAGAGATGCCATTCAGAAACTTAAAAAATCTTAAACTCAGCAGAATCTACAGTATCCCAGTGCAATGCTGTAAATAAAAGTTATCATATTTCAATGATTTAAGCATTAATATTTTGTTCAAGTTCAAATATCAAAGGCCTACAGTTAGAGAAAGCCATAGAAGTCTGTCCCTCATTTTTATTGACTATTAATCAGGCAAGTGGTGTGAAATGGGTTTTACACTGGTGTCACTAAAAAATCCATATCATTAGCTGACCCACAATCGGCAGTTAGCGTTACACCCTCATGTAATTCCCCCTTTGAGTTATTGAACCTATCTTTGTGTGATTGTCTGGAAATTAAATGAACCTGATGAATTTTATTAAGAACTGCTTGAGCTTGTTCAATAACTGTAGTTAAAGTCAGTATAGTAGACTCCAAACCATCCAGAACTACATATATAGATAAAACCATGTTCGCATTACAAAAACTCAGGTTTTTACCACAAAGAGAATGTAAACCATAATTAAAACTGGTGCCAGGAATTTCATCAGCCATTTGCAAACTAATATTCACCACTATTAAAAAAACTAAAGAAAACTTCCATGGGAAAATTGGAAGAGCGACATACCAAATAACACTCCTAAAATATTCAAAAGACCACCAAACTACCAATAATGAAATGTTAAGGGCTGTCATTCTTTTATTACACAAGAACTCCATCAGAACAATTAATATCCTAAAAAAACTTCATTGAATACTTTTAAATGTATGACGTAAACCACTCCTGACCTTTAAACACTGTGACCGATCATTATACTCATTTGTACCTACATTTGAATAATTAATATATTTCACCTGTCTTAAAGTGCTACTACCCATTAAAATAATTTGCTTTTTAACAAACATTTAATATCAATAGTACCATTTAATCCTGTTTTTTAATCAGCTCCCAAGGCAATTTGCCATTTCACTTCTTTACATTCAAGCATGTTATTAAAATGATCAACAAACAATGACTGATCCACAGTGTTTAAGACAAAAAAGTGAATTTTTTAAAACTTGAAAATTCACATGCTTGCTTTGCAAGTACATTTGTAAAATCTTTCTTTTAGATAGCCATGGTGTATTCATGATTTTTTGTGAGAGCATTCTAGGGGTTTTACATACATAGAAGCTTTCACAGCTTCAACAGCTTGCTAAATAAACACCTACCGACACCTTCTGATTTGCAGCTTAGCCGATTACTAGAAGTAATAGTTTTGTTTTCATGCTTCACAAAAACACTTTTTGCTGAATTTATAAACCTGCAGTATTTACAACCAAAACATGGAAAAGTTCCAGATGGGCCAGATGCCAATAATCCATCACCAGTTCTCTGTCTCTCTAATAAGCTCTTAAATTCATGGTTCCCTTTTAAACAAACTTAGGATTATTACCCACTGTTTTAGCCAGATCTGCATTTCCTAAAATAATTTTCCAGTTCTCTCACAGAATGCTTTTACAGAGAATTTATAAACACACCTCAGCCTTTAACTTAATTCTTAAATAGTGTAAGCCAAATTGAAATAGTATGCCTTTTGGCAAAGATCTCCTACACATATTCAAAAAATACTTTCAAAATTGGCAACAAGCCCCTTCCATTTTACTAGGAACTCACTACCTGATCAAGTCAGAAGAGTCCCAGACTTCACAGCATTCACGAATACATGCTCTCATTTGTCCCTATTTTGGGGGAGAAATAGAATTTTGCTATTTTCAGGCCTGATTTGCCTCCGCAAATGATGTAGTTATTTTTGTAGTTATGTCCCTTTCTTCAGGCTTAATTTACCCCTTCATACAATTTTCTGAATCTCCCTTCATCTCACATGATTTTGAAGCTGTCCAGCACACAGAAAGCCACACTAAGTGGCCAACATACTAGGGACACCAATACATTAAAGAAAGATGACACACATCTTACATCTTCCCTCTTTAAAAGCAAAAATAAATGACCTTGTGAGACAGAATTTTACAATACACTTCATTAATGTCTGCAGACTGTACACTGTCTTTGACACTGTGTACTTGTATATTTCCATCATTTTTGTTACTCTCTGTTTAAGCATGTTACTGTGTAGTAGCCCACATTTCTACTGGAAGGATATTCGTCATAGTCATAGTCGTGCTATCTGGTATTTAAATTTTATGCTAATTAGCTGTCCATATTTTTGGCTGGCTGTACCTACTTTTCAAGGGCCTGCATTCCAAACTCTAAATATACTACTTCTGAGGTATTACCTCTAAGTTGGCACCGATATAGACCATATCTAAGTCAGTGGCACACTGAAAATAGTATAGTTAGAGAATGGGAGTGTGATGATAAAATCGGGGGAACGTTTGGGAATTGTAGGAGACTTGGAGGAGTTGCAAGGAACTTAGCTTTCTTGCAAAAAAGAAGTAAATCCTTCCATGGATTCTGCATTGCTCATGCAATGTAGTTAGATTAATGAAGGTACAGTGGGTGGCTGGATAGCTGTAAAGAGGGGGTGTGGAATGTTTATCATCAGTAAGCCAAAGTGACTAGTGACTTACAGTTTTACATCATCTCTTTTATTTATATAAAAATAAAAACACTGTCGCTATTTCGTAGGTACCTCTTCCTATAAAAAGAGCGCAAACAAGTAATAATAAAGGTATTGGAAGGGTACGAAGGCAGATGCCAATGCCTTGCATAAACAAGGCTATATCTAAGTTCTTATCAGTCACACAAAGTCTTTCAGGTTACGTAAACCTTGTCAAAGCCATTCGGCACTTAAACAGACATCAACCACCTCGCTTCACAGACAGTCTTCACTTCGCTATGGATAAGGAGTGGACAAAAGAATTTCTTTCCTTCTTAAAAAGTTTTATTTGGCTAGCGCTTTCACCCGTAGGCTTCCTCAGGCCATAAAAATATATAACACTTTCAGAGCATTTTATACAATCTCATGTGATGTTAGTGAGATCATTTCCTGTCATCACAATAATTAATTCATTAGCATATTTAATTATTTCAGACTTAATTTATACATCAAATGCATCAATTTTCAAATGTTTAAGACTATTAAAAATTGTATAATTTCATACATAACTAAACTTAAACAATTTCCAAAAAGTAAATAAAACATATTTTAAAAATCAAGCATTTTTTAAAAAATCACATCCATATGTCATACTATAGAAAGGTTTTCATTATGACATTATATGGACCTTATAATAAATAAAATTATACAGATATATAAGTTCATATACATATCTATATGTGTGTACATCATAAACATTAATTCTCCCTTTCTTATGTACGTCATATTCATATATTAACATGACATTATATGGACCTTATAATAAATAGAATTATACAAATATATAAATTCATATCCATATATATGTACACCATAGACATTAATTCTCCCTTTCTTATGTGCGTCATATTCATATATTAACTTTTAATTTCCTAGCCTTTAACACAGGTTTTATAGGAACTCTATCATTTAAACCTGGTAGGTGATAAGCTCTAAGCTTAATAATCCATCTCATTTCATTCTCTTCAGTTCTATTTACTATATCACCACTTCTAATAGTTACACAATTCTTCTGTATAGCCAAGAATTTGAATTCATGGTCTGTAGACGTATTAAGAACATGTTTCGATAGAGCATTATTTAAAGATTTTGTTTTAATATTATACAAATGATTTCTGATGCGATCCCTTAGTCGTCTATCCGTCTTGCCCACATAAAATGCAGGACAATGTGTACAGGTAGCAAGGTAGACAACATGGGCCGTATCACATGTAGCTTGTACAGAAAACTTAAATTCTTGCTGTGTAACAGGGTGTATAAAACTAGCAGCATCATCAATGGACGCACAGTATCTACACTTATGACATGGTTTAGTTACACCAGTTACTTTATTCTGATGCCCACTTCCTACTCTATTTGGGCCACATAACATTCTATATAGATTCATTTTATTTTTATATATAAACCTAGGATAATCACCTACTACACCTAGAATTCTAGAATCCACTGTCAATATCTGCCAATATTTCTGGTATATATTTCTTATATCCATGGCATCCTGTGTATAATGCATTAATATTCAAACCTCCTCACCTCTACCTTTATTATTATCAACTGTGTCTAGTTCCGCCCTCTTATTAGCAAAATATGGATGAGCTACATCTGCTCTCATTCGCTCTACTTTACATAATTCCTCATCTGTCTCATCTATCCCATATGATCTATCTATTAATTGTTGTTTCAAGGTACATATTTCATTTCTGTATCCATTGTCAGTGGAGTTCAAACGTGACACCCTCATTCCCTGTCCTTTAATTATATTTTTAAAGACAAACCCGGGGTGCATGCTATGTCTATGTAGCAATGAATTCCTATAACAACTTTTCCTATGTACCCCTTTATTAAGAAGGCCATCCGATAACTTCTCAACATACACATCCAAGTAAGGTATTTTTTCTAGGGAGGCTTCCATAGTAAAATTTAAATACTTAGTCAGCGAATTCACCTTAACTAAAAATTCATTCAATTTATCTCTATCTGAATCCCATACAAGGAACAAATCATCCACAAATCGTGTATAAAATTTTACATTCTCCTTAAATTCATTCATTTCAAATAGGTACTTCTCCTCCCAATCGGCCATTACTAGATTGGCGTAGCTATTGGCACATGATGTGCCCATAGCTACGCCATCTTTCTGTATGTATGCCTGATTATTGAATATGAATACATTGTTGTACAATACTAATTCCATCAAGTCACAAATCACATCAATGTATATGGACTTAAAGGAATCCTCCACTTGGAGACGTCTCCGAACACATTCTATGCCTTCCTTGTTTGGAATAGATGTAAATAAAGATTGAACATCTAATGTCACTAGCCAGAAGTTATTATTACCACTAGATACCTTGGGCATCTGTTCATACAACATTATTAAAAATTGCATGGTGTCTCTCAATATATGTAAATAATTATTAACCACTGGTCTGAGTAAAGATTCTAAGTATAGTGATATAGGTTCAGTTACCCATCCTCTCCCTGCGACTATGGGTCGCATGGGTGGATCGGATGGGTGTTTATGGATCTTTGGAACCCCTTGTATACAGGGTATTGTAGGATGATTAATTATGCAGAAATTGTGTATACTCTCTTCTAATCTTCCTTGAGAGTGTAACATATTCACGGTCCTAGACACCCGCTCAATTACTTTATCCACTCTATTTAATCCAATCCTAGTATAATATTGTTCATCTTTTAACATCTCTTCCATACTTCTGATATATTGCTCCATGTCCATAATTACAACGGGTCCGCCCTTATCAGCAGGCCTTATCATTATATTACGATCACTCTTTAAATCATTCAGTGCTCTACGTTGCTTAAAAGTTAAATTACCATACCACCTTCTTTCACTATTCCTTTTATCATGTTTATATAATTCTTGTTCAACCAGTTTTGAATATGCATCAATCAATGGATGTAAGTTCGGTATAAAAGTACTAGCTTTCCTAAGCTGACATCTATCATGTGTACCTTGGCCAAAATCTAACTTTAATTGTAAATTACGTGTAAATAACTTTAAGTCAACAATTGTTTGTGTTACATCACTTTTAATAGATGGTATAAATTTAAGTCCTTTCTCTAGGACTATTCTTTCATCCACAGATATTTCTCTTTTAGATATATTCCAAACTAGGGATTCTTGGTCCCTTGCCACATTTTCTTCAACGTTGGCCCTACATACACCTGGTCTGCTGCTCTCTTTTTCTGTCGCCCCCTGCTCATTGAGCGGTCCCTTCCCCCTCTCCATTGTTCTGCTATAGGGAAAGGGGCATTGCTATGTGGGCCATTAATCCCCTTGTATTCTACGCTGATAGTACTAGCCTTTTTCCTTCCTGATGCTTCTATTGTATCTGATTCAGCTATCTCTATTATTAATAAGGAAGGAATGGAAATAAAAGAGCCTAATAGAAAAGAAACGACATCACTGGATGAAATAATAGAGATAGCTGAATCAGATACAATAGAAGCATCAGGAAGGAAAAAGGCTAGTACTATCAGCATAGAATACAAGGGGATTAATGGCCCACATAGTAATGCCCCTTTCCCTATAGCAGAAAAATGGAGAGGGGGAAGGGACCGCTCAATGAGCAGGGGGCGACAGAAAAAGAGAGCAGCAGACCAGGAGTATGTAGGGCCAACGTTGAAGAAAATGTGGCAAGGGACCAAGAATCCCTAGTTTGGAATATATCTAAAAGAGAAATATCTGTGGATGAAAGAATAGTCCTAGAGAAAGGACTTAAATTTATACCATCTATTAAAAGTGATGTAACACAAACAATTGTTGACTTAAAGTTATTTACACGTAATTTACAATTAAAGTTAGATTTTGGCCAAGGTACACATGATAGATGTCAGCTTAGGAAAGCTAGTACTTTTATACCGAACTTACATCCATTGATTGATGCATATTCAAAACTGGTTGAACAAGAATTATATAAACATGATAAAAGGAATAGTGAAAGAAGGTGGTATGGTAATTTAACTTTTAAGCAACGTAGAGCACTGAATGATTTAAAGAGTGATCGTAATATAATGATAAGGGCGGACCCGTTGTAATTATGGACATGGAGCAATATATTAGAAGTATGGAAGAGATGTTAAAAGATGAACAATATTATACTAGGATTGGATTAAATAGAGTGGATAAAGTAATTGAGCGGGTGTCTAGGACCGTGAATATGTTACACTCTCAAGGAAGATTAGAAGAGAGTATACACAATTTCTGCATAATTAATCATCCTACAATACCCTGTATACAAGGGGTTCCAAAGATCCATAAACACCCATCCGATCCACCCATGCGACCCATAGTCGCAGGGAGAGGATGGGTAACTGAACCTATATCACTATACTTAGAATCTTTACTCAGACCAGTGGTTAATAATTATTTACATATATTGAGAGACACCAAGCAATTTTTAATAATGTTGTATGAACAGATGCCCAAGGTATCTAGTGGTAATAATAATGTTTGGCTAGTGACATTAGATGTTCAATCTTTATTTACATCTATTCCAAACAAGGAAGGCATAGAATGTGTTTGGAGACGTCTCCAAGTGGAGGATTCCTTTAAGTCCATATACATTGATGTGATTTGTGACTTGATGGAATTAGTATTGTACAACAATGCATTCATATTCAATAATCAGGCATACATACAGAAAGATGGCGTAGCTATGGGCACATCATGTGCCAATAGCTACGCCAATCTAGTAATGGCCGATTGGGAGGAAAAGTACCTATTTGAAATGAATGAATTTAAGGAGAATGTAAAATTTTATACACGATTTGTGGATGATTTGTTCCTTGTATAGAATTCAGATAGAGATAAATTGAATGAATTTTTAGTTAAGGTGAATTCGCTGACTAAGTATTTACATTTTACTATGGAAGCCTCCCTAGAAAAAATACCTTACTTGGATGTGTATGTTGAGAAGTTATCGGATGGCCTTCTTAATACAGGGGTACATAGGAAAAGTTGTTATAGGAATTCATTGCTACATAGACATAGCATGCACCCCGGGTTTGTCTTTAAAAATATAATTAAAGGACAGGGAATGAGGGTGTCACGTTTGAACTCCACTGACAATGGATACAGAAATGAAATATGTACCTTGAAACAACAATTAATAGATAGATCATATGGGATAGATGAGATAGATGAGGAATTATGTAAAGTAGAGCGAATGAGAGCAGATGTAGCTCATCCATATTTTGCTAATAAGAGGGCGGAACTAGACACAGTTGATAATAATAAAGGTAGAGGTGAGGAGGTTCGAATATTAATGCATTATACACAGGATGCCATGGATATAAGAAATATATACCAGAAATATTGGCAGATATTGACAGTGGATTCTAGAATTCTAGGTGTAGTAGGTGATTATCCTAGGTTTATATATAAAAATAAAATGAATCTATATAGAATGTTATGTGGCCCAAATAGAGTAGGAAGTGGGCATCAGAATAAAGTAACTGGTGTAACTAAACCATGTCATAAGTGTAGATACTGTGCGTCCATTGATGATGCTGCTAGTTTTATACACCCTGTTACACAGCAAGAATTTAAGTTTTCTGTACAAGCTACATGTGATACGGCCCATGTTGTCTACCTTGCTACCTGTACACATTGTCCTGCATTTTATGTGGGCAAGACGGATAGACGACTAAGGGACCGCATCAGAGATCATTTGTATAATATTAAAACAAAATCTTTAAATAATGCTCTATCGAAACATGTTCTTAATATGTCTACAGACCATGAATTTAAATTCTTGGCTATACAGAAGAATTGTGTAACTATTAGACGTGGTGATATAGTAAATAGAACTGAAGAGAATGAAATGAGATGGATTATTAAGCTTAGAGCTTATCACCTACCAGGTTTAAATGATAGAGTTCGTATAAAACCTGTGTTAAAGGCTAGGAAATTGAAAGTTAATATATGAATATGACGCACATAAGAAAGGGAGAATTAATGTCTATGGTGTACATATATATGGATATGAATTTATATATTTGTATAATTCTATTTATTATAAGGTCCATATAATGTCATGTTAATATATGAATATGACGTACATAAGAAAGGGAGAATTAATGTTTATGATGTACACACATATAGATATGTATATGAACTTATATATCTGTATAATTTTATTTATTATAAGGTCCATATAATGTCATACGTAAAAACCTTTCTATAGTATGACATATGGATGTGATTTTTTAAAAAATGCTTGATTTTTAAAATATGTTTTATTTACTTTTTGGAAATTGTTTAAGTTTAGTTATGTATGAAATTATACAATTTTTAATAGTCTTAAACATTTGAAAATTGATGCATTTGATGTATAAATTAAGTCTGAAATAATTAAATATGCTAATGAATTAATTATTGTGATGACAGGAAATGATCTCACTAACATCACATGAGATTGTATAAAATGCTCTGAAAGTGTTATATATTTTTATGGCCTGAGGAAGCCTACAGGTGAAAGCGCTAGCCAAATAAAACTTTTTAAGAAGGAAAGAAATTCTTTTGTCCACTCCTTATCCATAGCGAAGTGAAGACTGTCTGTGGAGCGAGGTGGTTGATGTCTGTTTAAGTGCCGAATGGCTTTGACAAGGTTTACGTAACCTGAAAGACTTTGTGTGACTGATAAGACCTTAGATATAGCCTTGTTTATGCAAGGCATTGGCATCTGCCTTCGTACCCTTCCAATACCTTTATTATTACTCTTTTATTTATATATTTAAAGTGGTCAGAAATTTTAATGGCAATGTTTTCTGCAAAGGACTAGACAGAATATATTGTAAGTATCCCCAATAGGTAGGTAGGTAGATAGATAGATAGACAGACAGACAGACAGATAGATAGACCACTAAACATTAAATGTAATGAAATGTGTGAGATATAAGTACTTGGTTATATTGCATAGCTATAGCACAGTCTGATCTAACACTGTAATGACAGCCAAGGTATTGTATTTGTACATAGTGCTATGTGCTGTTCTTGGCTGCTGCTTGTTCTATTAATGTTTTACATTAGGAGAGATGTTGAAAAGGTATTGTAAGTTAGTGGTGAGATTACTTAGCTGAAAAAGAAATTTGATGAGTGATTACTTTGAATGAACATTAATTTGAGGATGTATACCTAAATTACTTTATATGTTTTAAATGCTGAAGTGAGTGCTGGTAGTGTGCTGTAAGAATATTATTAAATTCACATCAGGGTTGTGGAGCATTGCTGAGCAATGAAGCAAGATGGCAACTTATTGAGATAGCTCCATTACTGTCCACTGTGAATAGGAAGAAGACATGTTAGTTTAACATGAAAATAGTGGTATGGCATTAACAGCTAGAATCTGAAATGAAAGTGGTTGGTGAGTGGAGGGAAAAATAGACAAAATCATGAAATACCTCCAACCAGGGTATGAGTGAAGAGGTAGGGAATTTGCAAACAGAACAAGGAAATTTTAGGAAGAAGGTAGTGTTGTGGCAGGAGGCCATGTCAGTATTTGGATTGTACATCAGCTGGAAGGTGGATGAAGGAGATAAAATAAACTGTAGAGCATTGACTGCAGAATGTGAAGACATCAGTAGCAGAAGTAGGAGACAGAATATATGAGTGATCAAGCTGATATTAGGTGTAAGGGGCAGGAGCCTACTTCTTTTATGAAGAAATTGCTGCTAAGAACTATGGCAGTGCAAGCCCAAGCCCACTCAGGTAGATGTAGTAAACAGACACACAAGATGGCGGAGAGGGATGGAGCTGAACACAAGGGAGGAGCAGCATCTTGGAGTGAAAGATAAAAGGAAGGAAGCCGCTTCTGGACTAGAGATACAAACGGATCCCCATTAGAAGACAAAGAGCAAATTAAAAAAAATATATAGAATTTTGTGGAGACCTTTAGATGATAGAAAAATTCTTACAAGAGTCAGAGAAGGGGAGAGGGCACAGGGAAAGAAGCAGCAGTGGTGTGGATAAGGAGGCGTCCAAGCAACTAGAAGACAAAATGATGAAAGACAGCTAAGGCAGAAGGCCCACAGGTAAATGTGCCAAGTCAGTGGTGAAGGGAGGGCCATCTAGTAGAAGGATGAACACCAGGAACTGAGTAGATATTTGAAAATGAGTGCTGAGATGGTGTGATATGTCTTGAATTACTGACATTGGATTATTTCTGTCTGTCTGTCTCTCTCTCTCTGTCTCACTCTCTCATTTTTTATGGGCTGACTGGATCCACATGACTGAAGACTGCTCAAAATGTATGATGAACTGAGTAGGAGTGAAAGAAAAAGAAAATACACTGAGAAACAGAGCAGATTTTAAGAATTCACAAGAAGAACAGAGGAAGAAGTATGGCTGTAAGGGATGCAAAAAAAGATACTGGTTAGGTTAAGTACCAGTGTTTGATGGTAAAAGGTTATGCGGGAATGAAAAATGAAACAATGTTTGAAAGGAAAAAAAACAAAAGGCAACGCATTATACACAATCAAATATAAAGGATTATAAATTTCTGTACCTGCTGCAGGTGGATATATATTTACATTGAACGTGAAAATGTGTTATATACTACTTCACATGAAGACAGTGCTTAATGTTAGATTCAGTGATACGATGTTGAATACTTTTGTATGTAGTATGTAGTATTAGATTCAATGATTAGGCATTATAAAAGCAATGCTAATGTTACTAATATGGAATTAGCTCACAAAGAATAATGTGGATAGAGTTGTGTAGGTATACATGAGTAGGAAAAGTGGCATGCATTGTTTGTTGGACAGAGGGGAGATTTAATAAAGCAGAAATGTAATGAAAAATATAGATGGACATCAATAATGAACAATGGTGCTGAAAGGTAATAGGGACAGACTGTTAGACAGTGGATATAAAAACAGATTTTTTGAGATAGTTAGGGAACTGATTAAATAAACTGATAGAAGTATGATTTTGTTACTTTATGTATGCAGTAGCAAATATCATCTAATTTGTTAACTTATTTTTTGTAGTACAGGTAATGGGAGAGGATTTGTAACCAGGCTGACAGTGAAATGATACACAAAGTAGTTAGTGAGGGCAGGCTGGGGGGATTTTTTGTTGATTAGAAGAATAGTTTGGAAAAAAGAAAATAAAAAACTCACTGCAGGGAGACGATATTGAAAGATCATAGTTTTCAGAAAGAGTGATTGTTTACTTTAGGCTTGGGAAAGAAAGTTAAACATATTTTATGATTATATCACAAATAGATAACCATGGGAATGTACTGCAGCACAGAGAGCAGCGATTAATTAGTTACAGGATTTAAAACCTGGAGGAGGTAATGGAGTGGATAATTGTGTAGGTAAGCAATAAAGCAAGGCCATACAATGGCCACAGCTGGACATTCTTTCTTGTACAGGTGTTTCAACCCAAAGGGGTGCTGGACCCAGCCTCAATGGGCAGAGGGGGGATGCAAAAGATGGAAGGAAAGGGTTTTGGTTAGTGACTTGGAACATAACAGGGTTCTGATTATGAGAAACAGGATAGCTAGTAGAATTAGAATGTGGAGGTAGCATTGCTGTAGGGGATGCAGTTTAAGGAAACAGAGATACTGAAAATGGAAATCGGGTTTTACATAGATGTGAGTGCATATAAAGGAGGGAGAAAAAGAATGGTGGGTATTTTAGTTAAAAGTGTGTATAAGTAGAATAAAAATAAGTTCAGGAAGGATTATGAATGAAGATGGTGGCAGAGACGTGGGAGAAGGAAGGGGGACTAGTAAAGGGATAATTTATGGACCCAATTAAGACAGGAAAGATGTAATTCTTGAGTGTATCAGTAGTATAGGTAAGACTTGTGTAGACGGAGATAGCATAGTGCTTGTGGATATTTCAGTGTTGTGTTGGAGCCAAGCAAAGATAGGTCATTTGGGAAAATGAGTTCTGTCAAGGAAGTTGGAAGACTCTGTAGGAAAGGATTGAAAAGATAGGTTTACTGGCTACATGGAGGGGATTGGGGTGGAAGTAAGGGGCTTTCACTTTTTTAAAAGAAGGGGTAGCAGATGAGTAGGTCAGATAGGTTCCTGTTGAATAAAGAGATGGCAGATAAGCTAGAAAATATGGAAATAATGAAGAGGGAGCTGTCAGAAACAAAGTATGAGGTTAGTATATTGAAAAGGAGCGACCAATGTGAAAGGAGATAGAGATGGAATCCAAGACATTGATAGGATGGTAGATAAATAGGATGGTTGCAGGTGATGGTGGGAAAGGTACTGAAGTAGAGTTTAAGGATAAAAGGGGTCAAACTAGTTTTATAAAAAAGCAGGCCTTTAAGTTAAGGAGTAGATGAGGAAGTATAATGACAGCTTAATGAAGGGGCATTTGCTGGAGTCAATGTAAGCGGCAATGGTCATGTAGTTTTATAACGGAAAACAAGAAAAGAGTGATCTGGGAATTATAGACCCATTTCATTATGTAATGCAGATGCCAAAATATTTGCCAAGATATTAGGAAACCAGTTTGAGAAGTGGCTAACAGCTGTGATTGGGGATGAGCAGTGTTTGCTGTTAAGAGTAGTTGCTTTCAGATCATCAGGGGCCATGGAACTCAGATAAGGGGAGCTGGGGAGGGTTATCAATGGATAATTAAAAGGTTTAGCATCATAGGGTAGAAATGTTTGGTTAATATTTTGGGGCAGGTGGTAGGAAAAGTGGGAAGGCTTAGGGGTAGAGGCAATGTATAGGAGGCCACAGATTAGGTTCTTGGTAAATGAAGGAAGGCTAGAGAAGGCTGTATTAGAGAGGGGAACCAGGCAGGCTTGCCTTCTTTCCCTGAGTTTATTTTTGGGAAGTGTAGAGAGTCTTATTCAGGGGATAGGGAATTTAATGAGTGAAAGGATAGAATCTAGAGGAGAAGTAACATTCACTATTTTGTACATGATTATGTGATTTCATTAGAGGATGTAAACAGGCAGTTGGCTGTTATTATAGATATCTTTAGTAAACTCAGAAGGGAGTCTGGGTTTAAACATCATCCTAAAAATCTGTACCCATTAGGGTGGAAGGTCTGAGTAGAAGAATGTTTACCTTAGTCTGAGGGAGGGGGACAAATACTTTGAAAGCAAAGAAGAAGAATGACAAATCACTGAATTGTTTGTGAGGATGGAAGTAGTGACAGCACTGATATCACTGTATGTGATATATGTAGGAATGCACATAGGGGTTAGTCCAAGAAAAAAGGCAACTGGGGAAAGCAAAAATTTGTTTGGAGAGGTAGGAAAGAGCTAATATGAGGGTAGAATAAAGGTAGCAAGAAGAGATAGAGGGTGGGAATGCCGGATATGGTCAGATATGTGACAGTGATGAGCATGACTCAAATGTTAAGTGGGGTACAGCCTGACAATCTGAAGTGGGGAACAGTGGGAAGCAGAAGAATGCGATGAACAAGTGGGTCCACATTCATACAGAGATAAATATATATGCTGATATGGGAAGGTATTTAGGGAGGGGAACAGATGGAATGAACATATGTGAGGTGCCTTTAGGATGCTTAGGCATGAAAGGAAAAAATGAGAGATGGAAGAAAGAAGTTTGGGCCTGACCATGCATAAGCATAATGCTCAGTGTAAGGGATGTGCAATTAGACAAGGTGCGATGAACGACTAGAATTTCGAGAGTTTAATGACCTCTGGGGATAATTTGCAGTCGAAAAGGGAGATTGGTTGTTTTATGGAAGACTGACAAAGCGAATAAGGGAAGAGACTTTAAACAGGGAAGGCAGCTGGAAGTTTTGAAGAGGGAAGGGAGGTACTAAAGGGAAAGAACTGGAATAGAGATGACACCAGAAGGGCAAAATAGTAATGGTATATAAAAGTCTGGGACAGAAAAGGGAAGGGTGATAATACAGAAACTGAGGTACAGTTGGGCCTGGGAAGATAAAAGATGAGTAGAAGTAGACTTTAGAAAGGAAATCTGAAGGACAGTGAAAATGATGGCAACGTTTGAGCCAAAAGGAGATGTTTATTGGAGATGTTTGAACAACTGGTGCCCAACACTGAGTCAGCAAGAAGACATGGTGTTTGAATGACAAAATCTGGAGATGTGCACACAAGGGGGAGGATCAGATGTACACATAGTGGAAATATAGGGTATGCAGCAGATGTTGGAGGATGCATTAGAGGAATGAAGATGATAGATATGTGAAAGAGAAGAAATCTTAATGATGTGAGATGGGGTAAAAGGACAGTGCATGTGTGAAAAAAGGAGGGAACAGACAAAGGCAGAGATGAAGAAGTGAGTAGGATAGCTTTGGCTAAATACATCTGAGATTGGCAAATTGAAGAATTGTGCAAATAGATGGGAGGTGAAGGATAGAAGTAAGGGGAGTAAATATAGAACAACAGGAGAGGATTATTCTGATGAAGCAGGAGGTTAGAATGACAGAAGGTTTAGAGAAATCTTTTAAAGGAGTGGAAGTAACTACTTACTTATTGTCGCATTGTCATTTATTAGTCCTTTAGTTTATTTATATTTGCTTATTCTGATCTATTTTGTTTATCTTTGTTTATGTTAAAATATTCAGTTGTGGGTGCAATATATACATGCAAAAATTATCAGAAAGTGAAATTGTGGAATTAGAAATGATGAGGATGATGTTTATTTAAAGAATGATGTGCAAAAGATATTGAAGATGCCATACAATGCATTTATATATTTATTTATGTTATTGACTGCAGTAGAATGCTGATCATGAACTGACCATTTGCAGTCTAAACCTGGAATGCAGTTTGTATTTAAAGCAACAGTGTATCACAAACTAAGTAGAAAAACAGTATAAATTACAATCTGACAACATTAATCTGAGTTTACAAATAGACAAAGCAAAGACGTATTAATATATACAGAAGCATAGTCAGAAGAAGAGAAAAACAGAAAAGACAAATAGTAGGAGTTGGTGTGAAGAGAAGGATTATTATGTCTGACATAGATAGAGTGGTAGTAGATGTAGGATACTTTCCTGTATACATTTATTTATTATTTATCTTTATTTTACATTTGTTTTTCCGAGATTATCCACAAGGCTGAGAATAATTAGCCCCTTTTCAGTGGAGGCCCAGGCAGAAAAGCTTCACAATTAACATGACAAAAGAATAAAAATGTCAAAAATAAAACAATACAGAATAGGTACACATAACCTTAGCCTTAAACGTACTAGTAGTAGAGTAAATAGTATATACAAAATGTTTGAGGACATGCTCATATACAGCAAGGGAAAAGAAAAAAACACAACAGGTGTAATTGCATTTGAAACATATCAAAATAGCAAATAATTGCAAGAGTTAATATCTTGAATAACTGTAGATAAGATTTTCAGATAAGTAGGTAAAATCTTCTGAAGTAGATTGGGAATGAAAAAAATAAGCCAAACCAATTAGGGTCTAGCAAGTGGTGAATAAGGTGAATGTTAGTTAACAGCAATAGTAGTACTGATAGTAGGTGTCACAATACGGTGAATGTTAGTTAGCAGTAGTAGTACTGCTAATAGATGTGACAATAAGGTGAATGTTAGTTAACAGCAGTAGTAGTACTGATAGCAGATGTGACATTAAGGCGAATGTTAGTTAGCAGTAGTAGTACTGATAGCAGAAGTGACAATAAGGTAAATGTTAGATAACAGCAGTAGTAGTACTGCTAGTAGATGTGACAGTAAGGTGAATGTTAGTTAACAGCAGCAGTAGTACTGATAGTAAATGTGACAATAAGGTAAATGTTAACAGCAGTAGTAGTACTGATAGTACATGTGACAATACGGTAAACATTAGTTAACAGCAGTAGTAGTACTGATAGTAGATGTGACTATTAGGTAAATGCTAGTTAACAGCAGTAATAGTACTGATAGTAGATGTGACAATAAGATGAATGTTAGTTAGCAGTAGTAGCACTGATAGTAGATGTGACAATAAGGTAAATGTTAGTTAACAGCAGTAGTAGTAGTACTGATAGTAGATATGACAATAAGGTAAATGTTAGTTAACAGTAGTAGTACTGATAGTAGATGTGACAATAAGGTGAATGTTAGTTAACAGCAGTAGTAGTACTGATAGCAGATGTGACAATAAGGCAAATGTTAGTTAGCAGTAGTAGTACTGATAGTAGAGGTGACAATAAGGTGAATGTTAGTTAACAGCAGTAGTAGTACTGATAGTAGATGTGACAATAAGGCGAATGTTAGTTAACAGCAGTAGTACTGATAGTAGATGTGACAATAAGGTAAATCTTAGTTAACAGTAGTAGCACTGATATCAGATGTGACAATAAGGTAAATATTAGTTAACAGCAGTAGTTCAGATAGTAGATGTGACAATAAGGTAAATATTAGTTAACAGTAGTAGTAGTACTGCTAGTAGATGTGACAATAAGTTGAATGTTAGTTAGCAGCAATAGTAGTACGGATAGTAGATGTGACAATAAGGTAAATGTTAGTTAGCAGCAGTAATACTGATAGCAGATGTGACAATAAAGCGAATGTTAGTTGACATCAGTAGTAGTACTGATAGTAGATGTGACAATAAAGTAAATATTAGTTAACAGCAGTAGTTCAGATAGTAGATGTGACAATAAGGTAAATATTAGTTAACAGCAGTAGTAGTACTGATAGTAGATGTGACAATAATGTAAACATTAGTTAACAGCAGTAGTAGTACTGCTAGTAGATGTAACTATAAGGTAAATGTTAGTTAACAGCAGTAGTAGTACTGATAGTAGATATGACAATAAGGTAAATGTTAGTTAACAGTAGTAGTACTGATAGTAGATGTGACAATAAGGTGAATGTTAGTTAGCAGTAGTAGTACTGATAGTAGAGGTGACAATAAGGTGATTGTTAGTTAACAGCAGTAGTAGTACCGATAGTAGATGTGACAATAAGGTGAGTGTTAGTTAACAGCAGTAGTACTGATAGTAGATGTGACAATAAGGTAAATCTTAGTTAACAGCAGTAGTACTGATAGTAGATGTAACAATAAGGTGAATGTTAGTTAACAGCAGTAGTAGTACTGATATCAGATGTGACAATAAGGTAAATGTTAGCAGTAGTAGTAGTACTGCTAGTAGATGTGACAATAAGGTAAATGTTAGTTAGCAGTAGTAGTACTGATAGTAGATGTGACAATAAGATAAATGTTAGTTAACAGCAGTAGTTCAGATAGTAGATGTGACAATAAGGTAAATGTTAGTTAAAAGAAGCAGTAGTACTGCTAGTAGATGTGGCAATAAGGTAAATGTTAGTTAACAGCAGTAGTAGTACTGATAGCAGATGTGATAATAAGGTAAATGTTATTTAGCAGTAGTAGTACTGCTAGTAGATGTGACAATAAGGTGAATGTTAGTTAACAGCAATAGTAGTACTGATAGTAGATGTGACAATAATGTGAATGTTAGTTAACAGCAGTATTAGCACTGATAGTAGATGTGACAATAAGGTGAATGTTAGTTAACAGCAGTAGTAGTACCGCTAGTAGATGTGACAATAAGGTAAATGTTAGTTAACAGCAGTAGTAGTACTGATAGTAGATGTGACAATAAGGTAAATGTTAGTTACAGCAGCAGTAGTACTGAAAGTAGATGTGAAAATAAGGTAAATATTAGTTAACAGCAGTAGTAGCTCTAATAGTAGATGTGACAATAAGGCAAATGTTAATTAGCAGTAGTAGTACTGGTTGTAGATATGACAATAAGGTAAATGTTAGTTACCAGCAGTAGTAGTACTGATAGAAGATGTGACAATAAGGTAAATGTCAGTTAACAGCAGTAGTAGCACTGATAGTAGATGTGACAATAAGGTAAATGTTACTTAATAGCAGTAGTATCACTGATAGTAGATGTGACAATAAGGTCAATGTTAGTTAACAGTAGCAGCAGTACTGATAGTACATGTGAGAATAAGGTAAATGTTAGTTAGCAGTAGTACAGATAGTAGATGTGACAATAAAGTAAATGCTAGTTAACAGTAGCAGTAGTACTGATAGTACATGTGACAGTAAGGTAAACGTTAGTTAACAGCAGTAGTAGCACTGATAGTAGATGTGACAATAAGGTAAATGTTAGTTAACAGCAGTAGTAATACTGATAGTAGATGTGACAATAAGGTAAATGTTAGTTAACAGCAGTAGTAGTACTGCTAGTAGATGTAACTATAAGGTAAATGTTAGTTAACAGCAGTAATAGTACTGATAGCAGATGTGACAATAAGGTAAATGTTAGTTAACAGCAGTAGTAGTACTGATAGTAGATATGACAATAAGGTAAATGTTAGTTAACAGTAGTAGCACTGATAGTAGATGTGACAATAAGGTGAATGTTAGTTAACAGCATTAGTAGTACTGATAGCAGATGTGACAATAAGGCAAATGTTAGTTAGCAGTAGTAGTACTGATAGTAGAGGTGACAATAAGGTGATTGTTAGTTAACAGCAGTAGTAGTACTGATAGTAGATGTGACAATAAGGTGAATGTTAGTTATCAGCAGTAGTACTGATAGTAGATGTGACAATAAGGTACATGTTAGTTAACAGCAGTAGTACTGATAGTAGATGTGACAATAAGGCGAATGTTAGTTAACAGCAGCAGTAGTAGTAGTACTGATATCAGATGTGACAATAAGGTAAATGTTAGCAGTAGTAGTACTGCTAGTAGATGTGACAATAAGGTAAATGTTAGTTAGCAGTAGTAGTACTGATAGTAGATGTGACAATAAGATAAATGTCAGTTAACAGCAGTAGTTCAGATAGTAGATGTGACAATAAGGTAAATGTTAGTTAACAGCAGTAGTAGTACTGATAGCAGATGGGATAATAAGGTAAATGTTAGTTAGCAGTAGTAGTACTGCTAGTAGATGTGACAATAAGGTGAATGTTAGTTAACAGCAATAGTAGTACTGATAGTAGATGTGACAATAAGGTGAATGTTAGTTAACAGCAGTATTAGCACTGATAGTAGATGTGACAATAAGGTGAATGTTAGTTAACAGCAGTAGTAGTACCGCTAGTAGATGTGACAATAAGGTAAATGTTAGTTAACAGCAGTAGTAGTACTGATAGTAGATGTGACAATAAGGTAAATGTTAGTTACAGCAGCAGTAGTACTGAAAGTAGATGTGAAAATAAGGTAAATATTAGTTAACAGCAGTAGTAGCTCTAATAGTAGATGTGACAATAAGGCAAATGTTAATTAGCAGTAGTAGTACTGGTTGTAGATATGACAATAAGGTAAATGTTAGTTACCAGCAGTAGTAGTACTGATAGAAGATGTGACAATAAGGTAAATGTCAGTTAACAGCAGTAGTAGCACTGATAGTAGATGTGACAATAAGGTAAATGTTACTTAATAGCAGTAGTAGCAACTGATAGTAGATGTGACAATAAGGTCAATGTTAGTTAACAGTAGCAGCAGTACTGATAGTACATGTGAGAATAAGGTAAATGTTAGTTAGCAGTAGTACAGATAGTAGATGTGACAATAAAGTAAATGCTAGTTAACAGTAGCAGTAGTACTGATAGTACATGTGACAGCAAGGTAAACGTTAGTTAACAGCAGTAGTAGCACTGATAGTAGATGTGACAATAAGGTAAATGTTAGTTAACAGCAGTAATAGTACTGATAGTAGATGTGACTATTAGGTAAACATTAGTTAACAGCAGTAGTAGCACTGATAGTAGATGTGACAATAAGGTAAATGTTAGTTAACAGCAATAATAGTACTGATAGTAGATGTGACAGTAAGGTAAATGTTAGTTAACAGCAGTATTAGCACTGATAGTAGATGTGACAATAAGGTAAATGTTAGTTAACAGCAGTAGTAGTACTGCTAGTAGATGTAACTATAAGGTAAATGTTAGTTAACAGCAGTAATAGTACTGATAGTAGATGTGACAATAAGGTAAATGTTAGTTAACAGCAGTAGTACTGATAGTAGATGTGACAATAAGGTGAATGTTAGTTAACAGCTGTAGTAGTACTGATAGCAGATGTGACAATAAGGCAAATGTTAGTTAGCAGTAGTAGTACTGATAGTAGAGGTGACAATAAGGTGATTGTTAGTTAACAGCAGTAGTAGTACTGATAGTAGATGTGACAATAAGGTGAATGTTAGTTATCAGCAGTAGTATTGATAGTAGATGTGACAATAAGGTACATGTTAGTTAACAGCAGTAGTACTGATAGTAGATGTGATAATAAGGTGAATGTTAGTTAGCAGTAGTAGTACTGATATCAGATGTGACAATAAGGTAAATATTAGCAGTAGTAGTACTGCTAGTAGATGTGACAATAAGGTAAATGTTAGTTAGCAGTAGTAGTACTGATAGTAGATGTGACAGTAAGATAAATGTTAGTTAGCAGTAGTTCAGATAGTAGATGTGACAATAAGGTAAATGTTAGTTAAAAGTAGCAGTAGTACTGCTAGTAGATGTGACAATAAGGTAAATGTTAGTTAACAGCAGTAGTAGTACTGATAGCAGATGTGACAATAAGGCAAATGTTAGTTAGCAGTAGTAGTACTGATAGTAGAGGTGACAATAAGGTGATTGTTAGTTAACAGCAGTAATAGTACTGATAGTAGATGTGACAATAAGTTGAATGTTAGTTAACAGCAGTAGTACTGATAGTAGATGTGACAATAAGGTAAATCTTAGTTAACAGCAGTAGTACTGATAGTAGATGTGACAATAAGGTGAATGTTAGTTAACAGCAGTGGTAGTACTGATATCAGATGTGACAATAAGGTAAATGTTAGCAGTTGTAGTACTGCTAGTAGATGTGACAATAAGATAAATGTTAGTTAGCAGTAGTAGTGCTGATAGTAGATGTGACAATAAGATAAATGTTAGTTAACAGCAGTAGTTCAGATAGTAGATGTGACAATAAGGTAAATGTTAGTTAAAAGTAGCAGTAGTACTGTTAATAGATGTGACAATAAGGTAAATGTTAGTTAATAGCAGTAGTAGTACTGATAGCAGATGTGACAATAAGGTAAATGTTAGTTAGCAGTAGTAGTACTGCTAGTAGATGTGACAATAAGCTGAATGTTAGTTAATAGCTGTAGTAGTACTGCTAGCAGATGTGACAATAAGGTGAATGCTAGTTAACAGCATTAGTAGTACTGATAGTAGATGTGACAATAAGGTGAATGTTAGTTAACAGCAGTAGTAGCACTGATAGTAGATGTGACAATAAGGTGAATGTTAGTTAACAGCAGTAGTAGTACCGCTAGTAGATGTGACAATAAGGTAAATGTTAGTTAACAGCAGTAGTGGTACTGATAGTAGATGCGACAATAAGGTAAATGTTAGTTACAGCAGCAGTAGTACTGAAAGTAGATGTGAAAATAAGGTAAATGTTAGTTAACAACAGTAGTAGCACAAATAGTAGATGTGACAATAAGGCAAATGTTAATTAGCAGTAGTAGTACTGATAGTAGATATGACAATATGGTAAACGTTAGTTAACAGCAGTAGTAGTACTGATAGAAGATGTGACAATAAGGTAAATGTTACTTAGCAGTAGTAGCACTGATAGTAGATGTGAAAATAAGTTCAATGTTAGTTAACAGTAGCAGCAGTACTGATAGTACATGTGACAATAAGGTAAATGTTAGTTAGCAGTAGTACAGATAGTAGATGTGACAATAATGTAAATGCTAGTTAACAGTAGCAGTAGTACTGATAGTACGTGACAGTAAGGTAAACGTTAGTTAACAGCAGTAGTAGCACTGATAGTAGATGTGACAATAAGGTAAATGTTAGTTAACAGCAGTAGTAGTACTGATAGTAGATGTGACAATAAGGTAAATATTAGTTAACAGCAGTAGTAGTACTGTTAGTAGATGTGACAATAAGGTAAGTGTTAGTTACCAGTAGTAGCACTGATACTAGATGTGGCAATAAGGTAAATGTTAGTTAACAGCAGTAATAGTACTGCTAGTAGATGTGACTGTGAAGATTGGGGAAAGATGGGGGAAGGCTGCCAGCCTAGTAAAATAGAATGTGAGACGTAATTCTATCATTTGTATATATGTATATATATATATATATATATATATATATATATATATATATATATATAAATGTAAAATACAGACTTGTGTTCTTAAATGAAAGAAAACACTGTAAAATGTGAACTTCAAGATTGTTGCAACATTGCCATCTGCTGTAAGGAAAACCAAGCCAAGCATTTCAAATGTTCTTTGACGTTACAATTATCTAAATGGTGTTGCTGAAGCGACTGGCTGAACACATTCTTTCTGTTGTCTTAACTTAAGAAATAATTGTTAGAGTGTACATGCGAAATGTCATTTATTGTTGTAGTTTCCTGAGCAGGTGTTAGCTTGCTAAATAATGCAGTTTGTTTGCCTGGGAACTCCAGACTAAGTATCAAAATGATGTAATGTGAATACTGGGAAAACCTAAGTGACAAAATGATGTAATTTGGGAGGGCCTTAGCAGAGCTGTTTGTTAGTGTTTTTAAAAACTATTGTTCAGTGAGAGACTGTAAGCATTTTTGTCTTGGACCATCAACCCCAGCACTGCTTATGTAAGTTTCTGTGTGATCTCTGAACTCTTAGATATCTCTGTGGTGTAGTAGTATTGTCTTGTGTTTTAATTATTTATTATTAAATATTTTAAAAACCTTTACCTGTGGCTGTTTGTGTGGAGATAGGCTCTAGAGTACATTGCATATTTATAGAGGTTATCGTAATAGGCCACTCTAATAAGCCTTAGACTGAATAGTCACATTACCAATTGGATAATAATATTGCACAGTACTAATTGGACATCCTTTTAAGGGCCTTTGGGTAGCTGATAATTATTAGCTGGTGGTGGCAGTAATTACTACTGTATAGTCTGAGTAAAAGGGGCACAGCTACAGAATCTGTGTCAGCCTTTCCCAGGAGTGTCTGTGAAGTTGTTTAAATACTTATCTCAATATGTGGGTGTGTGTCAGCTACTTGGTCAGGGGCACGAAGCACTGGTTGGACAGAGAGGGTACTGGAGGTTAGCTTGCCAGCTAGGCTGAGATCTGGACCCTATAGCTGTGCCAGTGGAGAGTCTTATTGGGGACCTGGGGAGCAAGGGAGCAACCAGACCCAGACTGACTGTGATCTCTGTGTGCACTTAAGGGAAATTGTATTTTACTGTGTGTATTTGTTATCCTTTCCTCTTCCATGAGACAACCTCCCTGGTGTTAGTGGTGAGGATTGAGGCTCCTTGATTGCTGGGACAGGGCACAGTCATCACATATCTGGTGGCAGTGGTTGGGATAAGATATCCTTACATATCTGGTGGCAGTGATTGGGATAAGATATCCTCACACATCTGTTTGGCAGTGGTGTGGATAGAGTGAATCATGTAGCTTATGTACAGTGATCTCTGAAAGTGTTTTGTACTCTAAATCAGCCATGCAGAGTATACTCAGAGTTCAGATCACAATTGTTTTATTTCTTTTGTTAGCTTAGTTAGTCAGGGTGAGCAGGCAACATGTCAGCACAGAAGTATGGAAAGCTGACAAGGAACCAGCTGGTGGAGATGTGCCAGGCTAGGGGACTGGTGCATGGAAACCTGACTGAGGCAGACCTGACTGCAGCCTTGGTTACAGCTGCATCAGAAAACAGCATCCAGGAAGACAATCAGACTGGCAGTGGAGATACAATACCCTCAGAGAATGGACAGCTCAACCTTTCTGCAAAGGACAATTGGACTAACAGTGGAAATACAAAATCCTCGGAGAATGGACAGCTCATCCTTTCTGCAGTGGACTTAAAAATCTAGCTGGAGCTAAAGAGACTTGAGTTGGAAGCCAGGCATTAGGAGATACAAGCCGAAGAAAAGAAGTGTCAGAGGAAGCATGAGAGGGAAATGCTGACTCTTCGCCAGAGTCATGGAGGTAATGGGGAGGGGAGTAACTGGACCCCAGAAGCACAACAGGTCAGTAAATTTCTTCCGCAATTTAAATGGTGGGATAATTTTGATAGTTTCATTCACATGTTTGAAAGGGTATGCAAACAGTATAGTGTTGACCAAAGGCTCTGGGTACGGTTCCTGACCCCCTTACTCCATTAGAAAGCTGTAACTTGTATATCACAAATTCCTGACTCTGTCTGTTTTGATTATACTGCTGTAAAGAAATGTCTGTTAAAATGTTTTAAGCTAACACCTGAAATGCATAGAAAAAAGTTTCATGAACATAGACGCAAGGCAGATGAAAATGTATGTGAATATGTTGCTGAACTGAACACTTATTTTCATAGCTGGGTGAGTGGATGTCAGGTCACCACTTTTGAAGGGCTGGCAGACGTTTTGGTGAGGGAACAAGCCCTTAGCACTTTGCCTAAGGACATGAGGATCTGGTTAGCTGATAGACAATGTGCTACTTCAGATGAGTTGGGGAAGAAGGGAGATCTATACCTAGCCAGCAGGGTAGCCCTGCACAGGAAGGGGACCCCAAGTACTGCTCATGGGTCTAAAGGAACTCATGATTGGCAGCACAGACTGCCCCAACAGAATCTTCCAGTAGCAGGGGAAGCCACTAGTCCAGGTACACATCCAGGAGCTAGAGTTAAAAGTTTTGAATGCAACCATTGGGGCCATGTGGCATACAGATGTCCACAGAGGCAAGGTGGGGAACCAAAGGTGAGGGAGCCAGTAAGTGGGAAAGACAAAATGCCAACAGTAGGTTGTCTTGAGACAACAGGGGTATGGAACTAGCATCTTGCAGATGTCCTGATTGGGAAGGATTTGGATGAGGCAGTACCATGTACTTATGCAGTTACACACAGTGAGGCTAGGAGACAAGCATGTGGGTCTGGTAGCCTGGGGGAGACCTAGACAGACTGCATACTTGCAGCCAGGACTAGTGAGGTGGTTACTTCAGGGAGGGAGCTATGCTGTAGCAGTGAAACTGAATGTGAGCCACAGCTGCTTGTGGGTACTGATGTTCCCTTGGACAGGGTAACTGCAAAGGTAGAGGTGAGTAGTAGTACCCAGGCTGACAGTGAGGCACCACTGTCAGAGGATGCCAGACTTCCTGTGGAAGGGGAGCTGAGAAGCATCAAAAGGAGAGAGCTGAGACAGGTTCAGCTCTCAGATCCTACATTGCAAGGCCTGAGGCAGGTAGCTATGGAGGCACCTGATTCTCAAGGGAAGGGGGAATCTGTATACTGGGACAAAGGGTTACTATACAGAGAGTGGACCCCTGAGGGAGGGCTAGAAGGAGAGAGTACAGCAGTTGGTAGTGTCTAGAGCCTACCATCTGGTGCTTCTAGCCATAGCCCATGATATTCCCTTTGCAGGTCATATGGGCATAAAACATACAAAGACGTGTATTATGCAAAACTTCTATTGGCCTGGAATTTCTAGAGATTTTACAGGGTACTGCAGGACCTGTGAGCAGTGCCAAAAGGTAGGCAAGGCAGGAGACAAGGTGAGAGCTCCTTTGATGCCTTTGCCTGTGATTGAGGAGCCATTTCGGAGGGTAGCTATGGATATTGTGGGCCCTCTGAGTACACCAAGTTCCACAGGGAAAAAGTATATCCTAGTGGTTGTAGATTATGCTACATGATACCCTGAGGCAGTGGCATTGTCCTCCATTGAGGCAGAGAAGGTGGCAAATGCTTTGTTAGAGATTTTCAGCAGGGTAGGTTTCCCAAAAGAAATACTGACTGACCGAGGTGCCAATTTCATGTCAGATCTGCTGGCTTGTCTGTGGAAGTCCTGTGGGGTGAAGCACCTGGAGACCACCCCCTACCATCCCCAGATTAATGGTTTTGTTGAGAGGTTAAACTCTACAATCAAGTCCATGCTATGGGCATTTGCTGATCAGTTTAAGAGGGAGTGGGACAAATATTTGCCCCCATCTGTTGTTTGCTTACAGGGAGGTTCCCCAGGAATCCACAGGTATTTCACCCTTTGAGTTGCTGTATGGGCATAGGGTGTGGGGGCCTGTAGATTTAATTTGAGATGAGTGGAAAGGTGAGTGTGAGTCTCACAAGGAGTCTGTTATGGCATACATCCTAAATGTCAGGACAAGGCTCAGGGAACTCATGAGCTTGGCCCAGGAGAACCTGGCAGAAACCCAACAACAGAAAAAGGTGTGGTATGGCAGGAATGCTCAAGCTAGGGAATATGCTGTAGGGCAGCAGGTAATGCTTCTCATTCCTGTCAGACACAACAAGCTGCAAGCAGCTTGGGAGGGACCCTGCAAGGTGGTGAGAAAGGTAAGTGATGTTAACTACATGGTGGAAGTTCTAGGCAGACAGCAGGGGCACAAATTGTACCATGTTAACATGATGAAACCTTACCATGATAGGGATGCCCTTGTACTGAGTATTTGCAATGGATTGCAGGAGGAGTCTGAGGGAGATCTGGGGACTGATCTCCTCAGTGAAGCTTGGGCTGACACCTCAGTGGAAGGGGTAGCAATGTCCCAGCAGCTATCTCCTACCCAGGTTCGGGAAATCTGGGCAATGTTGTAGGAATTTGGGGACATGTTCACTGGGAAACCAGGGAGCACCCACCTGGTGCAGCACCAGGTGGAAACAGGACCCCAAAGGCCTATTAGGCAGGCCCCTTATAGGGTGCATGACAGAGTCAGATGAATTCTGAGGGAAGAGGTACAGAAGATGTTGGAACTAGGGGTGATTCAAGAGTCCAACAGTCCCTGGGCCTCACCAGTGGTGTTGGTGCCAAAGAAGGATGGCAGCACCAGGTTCTGTGTGGATCACAGGAAATTAAATAGTCACACAGTCAGATGCTTACCCCATGCCTAGGACAGATGAGGCCCTAGAACAGCTGGGTGGGGCTAACTATCTTACAACCATTGATCTTACTAAGGGTTACTGGCAGGTGCCCTTGACTCCCACTGCTAGAGAGAAGTCAGCCTTTGTGACTCCTTTTGGCTTGTATGTGTTCACAAAGATGCCCTTTGGGATGAAGAATGCCACAGCAACTTTCCAGAGGCTGGTGGATAATATCCTAGCAGGAGCAGGAGGGTTTGCCCTTGCCTACGTAGATGATATTGCCATCTACAGCCATTCCTGGCCAGAGCACCTTCAGCATATCAGGGAGGTGTGGGGCAGACTACAGAGGGCGGGGCTGACCATTAAGCTGAGAAAATTTCAGGTGGGTATGGCAGAGGTCTCCTACCTAGGACATAGAGTGGGGAGTGCTAAGATAAGGCCAGAATCTTCCAAAGTGGAAGCTATTCAGGCATGGCCTGCACCTGTTACCAAAAAGCAGATGAGGGTATTCTTAGGGACAGCAGGGTACTACAGAAAGTTTGTCTTCAGTTATAGTACCATAGCTACTCCCCTCACAGACCTGACAAGGAAGAACAGGCCAGATAAGGTAGTGTGGACCCCAGCATGTGAGCAGGAATTTCAGAAGCTTAAAAAAGCTTTGGGAGGACCCCCTGTGTTAGCCAGTCCAGATTACAGCAAAGAATTTGTTGTGCAAGTGGATGCTTCGACCCATGGGGTGGGGGCTGTACTTAGCCAGATTTCTTCAGAGGGGGAAGAGCATCCAGTGGTTCATCTCAGTCATAGGCTACAACCCAGGGAGGAATGCTATGCAGCTGTAAAAAATGAATGTCTAGCTATAGTGTTGGCATTTCAGAAACTTCAACCTTATCTGTATGGAAGAAAATTCACTGTAATGACAGATCACAGCCCTCTAACATGGTTAAAAAGAGCCAGTCAGCAAAATGCCAAATTGCTAAGATGGAGCCTGGGGTTGCAAGCATATGGTATGTCAGTGCAGCCCTGCAGTGGGATTAGCAATGCCAATGCAGATGGCCTCTCAAGACAGGGAATGGGGTGAGGTACCCTCAGATAGACCTAACCCTCTCAAGTGGCGTTTCTCAAGGGTCACTTGAAAAACTAGCTTGAGTTCTCCATGGGGGGAAGGCATGTCAAGACTGGGAAAAGATGGGCTAAGGCTGCCAGCCTAGTCAAATAGAATTTAATACATAATTCTATCATTTGTATATATAAATGTAAAATACAGGCTTGTGTTCTTAAATGAAAGAAAACACTGTAAAATGTGAAGTTCAAGATTGTTGCATTATTGCCATCTGCTGTGCGGAAACCTAAGCCAAGCATTTCAAATGTTCTTTGAAGTTACAATTATCTAAATGGTGGTGCTGAAGTGACTGGCTAAACATATTCTTTCTGTTGTCTTAACTTAAGAAATAATTGTTAGACTATACATATGAAATGTCTTTTACTGTTGTAGTTTCCTGAGCAGGTGTTAACTTGCTAAATAATGCAGTTTGTTTACCTGGGAACTCCAGACTAAGTGTCAAAATGATGTAATGTGAATCCTGGGAAAACCTAAGTGTCAAAATGATGTAATTTGGGAGGGCCTTAGCAGAACAGTTTGTTAGTGTTTTTAAAAACTATTGTTCAGTGAGAGACTGTAAGGATTTTTGTCTTGGACCATCAACCCCAGCACTGCTTATGCTGTATGTAAGTAGGAGTGTAGCACTGTGTTTTCTCTTTAAGAATAGCTAAAGATTAAAAAGTTTGATTAAGTGTTTTTCTTTAACATTAGACCTGTCCTACTGTATTATTTTAAGTTTCTGTGTGATAGGGCGGCACAGTGGTGCAGCGGTTAATGTTGTCGCCTCACAGCAAGAGGTTCTCCGGTTCGATTCTCGGCCGGGGTGCCTTCTGTGTGGAGTTTGCATGTTCTCCCTGCATTCACGTGGGTTTCCTCCGGGTACTCTGGTTTCCTCCCACATTTTAAAGACATGCTTCTGGAGCATTTCTCCCCGGGCCTCTGCTGAAAACCGGATCTGTGGAACCTAGTTGAACTTTCCCGGTCAACAAATGTTAAATAAATATAAATTAAAAAAAAAATCTGTGAATGCTTAGATATCACTGTGGTGTAGTAGTATTGTCTTGTGTTTTAATTATTTATTATTAAATATTTTAAAAACCTTTACCTGTGGCTGGTTTGTGCAGAGATAGTAAGCTCTAGAGTACATTGCATATTTATAGAGTTTATTGTAATATGCCACTCTAATAAGCCTTAGACTGAATAGTCATATTACCAATTGGATAATAATATTGCACAGTAATTATTAGACACCCTTTTAAGGGCCTTTGGGTAACTGATAATTATTAGCTGGTGGTGGCAGTAATTACTACCATATACTCTGGGTAAAAGGGACACAGCTACAGAATCTGTGTCAGCCTTTCCCAGCAGTGTCTGTGAAGTTGTATAAATACTTATCTCAAAGTGTGGGTGAGTGTCAGGTACCTGGGCAGGGACACAAAGCACTGGTTGGACAGAGAGGGTACTGGAGGTTAGCTTGCTAGCTAGGCTGAGATCTGGACCCTATAGCTGTGCCAGTGGGGAGTCTTATTGGGGACCTGGGGAGCAAGGGAGCAACCAGACCCAGACTGACTATGATCTCTGTGCGCACCTAAGGGAAATTCTCATTTACTGTGTGTATTTGTTATCCTTTCCCTTCCATGAGATGACCTCCCTGGTGTTAGTGGTTAAGATTGAGGCTCCTTGATTGGTGCGCCAGGGCACGGTCATCACAGTGACAATAAGGTGAATGTTAGTTAGCAGTAGTAGTTCTGATAGTAGATGTGACAATAATGTAAATGTTAGTTAGCAGTAGTAGTACTGATAGTAGATGTGACAATAAGATAAATGTTAGTTAGCAGCAGTAGTACTGATAGTAGATTTGACAATAAGGTAAACGTTAGTTAACAGCAGTAGTACTAATAGTAGATGTGACAATATGGTAAATGTTAATTAACAGCAGCAGTAGTACTGATAGTAGATGTGACATGGAAATTGTACTGATGGCAAAGAAACACTGTAAGATTGAGACAAAGCAGATGACGTGAGCTCGGAGAGATACAGCAGAGGAGTGAAATTAATAGGTCAGAGGTAGCAAACTGAAAAACTTAGGTGAATGTAATACTGTGGAAGCTTTATTGGGAAACAGAGAGCTTAGAGTAATTGTCAGAGCAGTTTGGTTATAGACTGACAGAAAATACTGATGAACAAATGTAGTAAAATCTGAAGAGATAGTTTGAAAGTGGAGAGGGTGAGAGGGGAGGGGAGGGTCAGGTAGAATTACAAAGAAGTTATCTCATGTCAAAATTATTTGCATGAGTGTTATGTTGAGAAATGCTACAATAACCCTGATGTGAATTTGTTGCAGTCTGTAATTCTTAAGTTACTAAGGAGGGAGTTTCAAATTTGGAGTGCAATTTTTTAAGGTTCTTTTTGCTAATATTAGGCATGTTGTTGGTCAGCATTGTATTGTAAAATAAATAAATAAACTACAACTCCTATCATCTACAAGCAAGACTCAGGAGTGAATGCTGCAAGTACTTAATAGTTATTAACAACGCAGATTTGGCAAACAAGTCCAATATATATATATATATATATATATATATATATGTAACGTCTATGCCCTGGTAATGAACAATCATACCAGCTAACATCTATGCAGTGATAATGAACAATCATACCACTCTTATGCTGCACTGCACTCTTTCTCCTGAAATTTCTGTGTTGTGGGATGCCTCTGGAATTGCTTTACTTTAACTTCCATGAGAGTCACAGAAAATGTTTTCAGAAATGTTCAAGTCTCAGACTGTTTCTGACAGACACAAGGAGCAGTTATTCAAACAGCAATAGCTATAATGTACAATACATTAAATATTATATTTTACTTTAGCAATTATCCATGACTGGGTGCCAGTAATGCTTGATTTATTTATGGTTAGTGCTCCTTGATCACAAGAGCAAAGACTGAACTATCAAGCAAAGTCAGCAATGTGTAAATTCAGTATCAACCACACATGAGGGTTCTATTGCTCTTCTACGATGCCATTAAAAAGTTTGTTTGTTTGTGTCTTTCGGCTTTTCCCAGTTAGGGGTTGCCACAGCGGAACTCCGGTCCGCTAATGATTGGCAGTAGATTTTTACGTGCTGGCTTGCCAGGCCTAGATGCCATTAAAAAGTAATGAAAAGAAATCCCTTGTTTTTTAAACACTGACATTATGTGAAGGGACTTTAATCTTTTCCTGCATCTTTCTTCATGTGGCAGAGATCTGCCCGATGTAGGGAGTTCATATACTCTTACACAACAGTCCCTAAATGCAGTTGTAATTTCCCTTTTTATTACTGTTTTTCATGCAGTCTGTGCATCCAAAACCACAGATACTTGATTTAATTACAGATTTATACACAACACAAAATGTTGCTTGGGCAATGCCATCCAGTTATTGTATTCATTGGGAATAAATGTAGGCTTTCAGAAGCACATTAAATAAATGCACACAACTAAACCAGCCAATTTCTACGTAACCAGCTTAGCCATTAGAGAAGGTTACTTTAGATGTATGTAACTTTCAAGGAGGCTAAGCAGTGTGCTACTTATGTTTTACTTTGCTTTTTTTTCCCTCTGGATAGAAGGTAGTTGGAGTTATTTCTATAGGTCCTATATGATTCACAGTGGGCACGCTGATTCCTCTGTCCAGTCAGCACGCACATTTTTGAATAATAATGAGTTTTCATTGTATAACTAACATTATAGACTCTAACCACCACAGTTTATGCTATGACATTTGACTACATTCATAGTTGCAGGATTTTTCATGTATCAAGAATCCTAAGTCACAAAAACACAATATTTATGGAAAGTTACTTTCAGTTCTGCACAGCTGTCCATTTGTTATATAATCATAAATCAAGTACTGAAGCACCTTCTCAGATAAAACCACAATATATGCACATACACAAAGATTAAAGATAATCTCAGTAAGGGCCAGCACTCTTAAACCTTGAAAAGCTGATGTTACAGAACACAGTAGAGCATATGAGCACTGCACATCTGACTAGGCTGTGCCATTTTTCCTCTTCCATATATATGTGTGTATATATATACACACACACACACACACACACACACACAGATATGTGTATATATATATATATATATATATATATATATATATATATATATATATACAGAGAGCAACACACAATATTTTATAAGGGTATAGGGCATTGTGCCAAAAATGAGCTCAATTATGGCATGTTCTAGCCAGATTTGCAATGTTTCAGTTACCACATTGCCGTATGTTCATGAGGCAAACACTGTGTCAATAAAGAAGTTAAGGACACACACACACACACACACACACACACACACACACACACACACACACACACACACACACACACACACTGGGATGGTTGCAAGTTCATTTTTTCTCAGTTATTTTTATGTATTTATTTATTGTATTTCGTTGATGAAATAGCTCCACTGAACCTGAATGGTTCTTTTGCAGACGTGGCCCAGTATGCTGCCTATATTGGTTACATGAAATTCTAACAACTAGGAGAACTACTCCACTTCCTTTTGGAAACAGAGAAGGCAGTGAATGATACTACTACTTCTTGCTTTCTGTAAGGGGTGTAACTAGAGCAAGCATGGGAGGGCACTCTGTTAGTCTTCCTTTCCATCTCTGTAAATACTGATCATTTACAGCAAAGTACAGAAAATGGAGGTAGCAGAGGCAATAGAAGAGATGAAGGCCATAATAAACATTTACGCTAGGAACTTACATCTGCACCAACAAATAAATAAGAGGTCCTAACCCAGTGTATTTTCAGCCTTGGAATAAGTTATCACTACAGGTCACACAAAGCACTACTTTGGCTACCTTAAAGGGTAGCCTTGATGGTTATATTGGTAGACTCTGATTTGCACACTAGGGTTATCATGTGTTGCCCTGCTTGATTTGGAAGGTGACCACTATAAATGTCTGAAAAGGGTGGCAAGAACTTTTAAGTGTGTCTGCTTAAAGGTGTATATGGTATCTTATTCTCCCTGTGATCACTTGTCTAGTATTTCTGATATGTTCCTACGATAGACAAACATAATTCATTAAGTTCTGATATGAAACAGCTGATCATAGCTGAAAATTAAAGTGAAAACAAACATAGTTGCATGGTGTCCACAGAAGACTCTGATTATTTAATAAATCAGGATAAAAGAGAAGCAGTCACAGCATAAGCCTCCAGGATCCTGAACAGAGACCAGAGGGAGAATGACTGACGGCCAAGGAGAACAAAGATGATGTGAGAAAATAAGACTAGAAAGGAAAGAATGGGGAAATGTCATGAAAAATAATGCAAATGAAGAGTGCTACAGGAGGTCACTTACAGAGGCAATGGGGATACTAAACTGATGCACCCAGTATTTAATACAATGAGTTTGTACTACAGCCACCAAAACTGATATTTCATATCATGTGTTGCTGCAGAACGTGCTGACAATAAATACTAGGAATATTTTTGCACTAATATATGTGGGAAATGTGGAAATTTTATGTGTCTTTTAAATTGTAGAAATGTTAGATACTGTTTTTTTCAGTAAGCCAGTGAAAAAATAAACTTGTGGTATCATGAACTGATGCCAGGAAAGGCATAATGTAAGTAGTACTGCTACACCTATGCTCAGCTGAACATTTTGGGGTTAAATGTATTGTGACAGATTCTTTTTAACTGCAATACAGGAATCTTCTTCATCTGGCATTGTTTCATGTATTGCATGAACTGTTTTCTAGCCATGTGGAATAGTAAAGTTTTCTTGACTTGCTTAATTTATGCTAGATAGATACTGCAGGTAAACAAGTACTAAATCTAGTCATTCATGTTTGTCATGGAGGTTCTATACAGTGTGCCTGTTTGTTTAGATTAAAGTCAGGTAGGTTTTGAATCATCCTTATTTGTACAGTTACTGAGACATAATTTTAATGCAATGACAGCACTCCCTCTATATCAGGGTTTAGCACCTATCGTGCCTTCAGACATCTGACTTTCTCAGCCTCCTCTTAAACTGTTCAGTCTGTCTACAGGGTTTTCTCTGATGCCTGGAGAACAGCCACTTTGACTCATCTACAGATTAGGGCCATTAGCTTCACCAGCCTTAACTGTAAATCCAGGGAACATCTCATAGCAGAACTCATTTATTCAAACAAAGGCAACTTAACCGAACTAGACCCCACTCAATTTGGTTTTGTGAAGAGTAGGCCTTGCCTCCTGAACCTATTAAACATCTTGGAAAAAGTTACAGAAGATGAACACAGTGGTCACTCTGTGCATACTACTTATTTTGATCTAGCCAAAGCTTCTGATACTATTCCCCATTCTAGAATTTTTGAAAAATATGAGAAACTTAGTGTAAACCCCTATGTTATCTGCTGGATTACAAATTAGCCATTTAACAGATCCCAGTTTGTGAAACTTGCTGGTATATTCTCTGCATGTAAAATTGTAACAAAAAGGGGGCCACAGTGATCCACGCTAGTCCACCCCTATTTTTATCTATTTTGCAGACACCCAAGCCAATATCCCAGCAGTATGGTTGAACAAGTCTGCTGTTGACTTCAAGATGGGTGCCATTATCCACTCATTCAGTGATACAAAATTGCTTCAGTAAGGGTTGGAATATGCACATACCTGTAATACTGAAAATGGTATCAAGTTAAGTGCAAAAACAGTGTAGTGTAGTAGCGTTTGACAAAAAAGCTGCTCCCACCTCATATGTTATAGCTTTCACCTATCCGGAGTTTTGCTAAACGTCCAGATTTTTGCTTCATACCTTTGGTGCATTCATCATAACATTTGTGGTTTTCTGGCATATTACTGAGGACTGAAGTAATTAAATAATGCAGATGTTTGATTTTCAGACTTGATATCCTTCTTAAAATACATGCCAATGCAAAACCTGTCATTCTAATGACCTTCTAAGTTTGTAAGAACAATATTTAAAATCTGCCCATGATTTTACTTTTCCCCCATTATTTTTGGCTTTGCCCAGGATTTTTGCACAAAGAGATTGAGAGGTGTGTATGTTATGAATGGTACTCTTCTTCACACAGAGACAGGGGTGGACAAATCTCTCTCATTTGATCATCTTGTTTCCACCATAGTTAGGAAATCCTTCTATCTGGTCATGTTAATTACTAAGGGAATATCTTCATGAGCCAAAGAAATCATTCTACCCCTTTATTATTCCCCTTATAAAACACATCATTGCCCCATCCCTTTGGTATGTACATATCCAAGTATATCTTTCAGCCGGAAAAAAAACAAAATTTCTAACCAGGAACATTAAAAGTAAATCATTCAACTATCCTGAAAGATTAGCATGACTCTCATTATATTTAGTTGGTTACTGTCTGCTCTGAGGTGACATATGTCTGGCTTTTTGAGCCACGAAGGACACATTCCTGTTTGACATCCTATTTATTTGCAAAACCATTGCCTTTGCAAACATCCTCACTAGGAATCTAAACCTTACACCAAAACATAAACAGTACTCATTGGAGAGAGAGATTCCTAACCCAGCCTATGGCATAGGTTGTCACTATAGATCAAACAAAGTACTACATTGGCCTCCTTTAAGGCTTGTCTTGATAGCTAGATGGATGGACACAAACTAACACCAGGTTTATCATGAGTGAAGAAAATGAAAACACTGTCATCTGTGTTAGCATGTCTGGCAGGAGATTTGTGTATAATTTCAGATTAACTTGTATTGTATGCCAGCATGTCTAATTGTGAAATGTAAATACATTTTTTAAAATGTTGAGCATTTCTCTGTTTACACAAAATGTTTAAAGATTCTGTCAGTGTTCTGATACACTTCCAATTGCACATATTTATGAGGAAGATTCTAACGTACAAACTGTCTATGGAGAATCAGCTGATCAGTAGGTGATGTCATTAAAATGTTCCTAGTTACTAGGTGATTATTTGCACAGATGATTGACAGGAAAAGTACTTTTTTCAAACAGCTGATTGTTATTTTTAAAATAAGACCATTGAGACGGTTAACATGGACTATAAAATAGACTGCTGAAGTCCGTTGAAGAGCAGTTAGTTAAGAGTTGCATTCAGTTACAGTGCTGTGCAGTGGATACCCAAGAAAAAGGCCTCACCAAAAACTGTAAGCCCATCTTTGCCTTGCTGTTATGTTTTAAATTAGATCAGGGACATTATTCTCTAGTTAGATTAGGAAAGTTTAGTTATTTCAGTTTTCTAAAATGATGGAATTCTGTCCTACAGTTTAATTTTACATTTCTGGTGACTGAATTCTGCTGTTTAATGAAAATTATTGAGTTACATTTTTTTTAATAATCATTTTTCTTATTATTAAATGTTTTTCATTACTTTACATTGTGGCTGGACAGTCAGTGTGTTCTTTAAAGATTAGAGAGTGTTTATACCTGTTTGATACTCCCCAGGTCACGTTGAATGCCTTGCTGCTTTTGGTCATAGCTATCATTTATTTTGATATTTAATTTTTAATAATTGATCACCCTTTGAAGGGAGTGTAGGCCTGTCTGATCTGGTGGCAGCATTTACCATTTGTACTGGGGAGGGGGCACAGTTGGAAATCTGTGTCAGGCTTCCCATAGTGTTTGAGTCTGTGAAATTTGAATTTATTTTGAGTGTGAGTGAGTCAGAGGTCTTAAATTGGAACACATTGCTCTGAAGTGTATAATAAAGAAATACATTTGGGGTGGCAGAAGTATATAGTCAAGTCCCAGGAAATAGAGTGTGTTCCTGTTGTGCTCTTAAGGGAAATTGTTGAATTTTACTCTAATGTGTTCTGTGCTCTGATGTTTACCGTGATGCTCCCACACTGGACTCAATTGTGAGGACTGAGGCTCCTTAATTACTGACCTGGGTTTTAAATGGGGAACATCACATTAGGCAGTCCGGTGGGATATTAACTGGATGTTACATTATTGGTGGCACCGGTGGGATACTAACTGGGTATCACATTATTAGCTGGCAGCTTAGTGGGATTTTTAAATGGATTTCAGTAACTTGTGGGCAGTTGTCATTAAGGTGTGCACTCTTGACAACCACAAGGTAAACATTCAGAATTTCAATCCACCATAGTTTTATTTACCTTTTTTAATTAGTCAGGGATAGCAGGCAAGGAAGCCAGCAGAAGATTTTAGCAAGCTGACAAAGATCCTGTTGGCTAAGGAGTGTGAAACCAGAGGACTGGTGCATGCCAGCCTGACCAAGGAAGCAATGATTTAGCCTTGGTTTTAGCCACAGCTCAGACTAGCCATTTGGAGGATATCCATTTTGGTGTTGGTGATATGCAGCCTACCGAGACAAGACAGTCCACATTTCTTCAGAGAACCTGAGACTCCATCTAGAGTTAAGGAGATTGGAACTGGAGGCCAAGGAGTGAATGCAATGTCTGGAGGCTAAGGAGTGAATGTAACATCTTGAACTGGAATCAACAGAGAGACTGAGGCATTTAGAAGTTGAGGACAACGAGAGACAGTCCCAGCATAAAATTCAGCTTCAAACCCTTAGAGAGGGTCATGGAGGTAATGGGAAAGAGAATAACCAGACCCCAGAAGCTATAAAGGTCAGTAAACTTTTCCCCTCAGTACAGTGATGGGGATGACTTTGATAGTTTTATTCATATTTTTGACAGGGTATGCAGACAATATGATGTTGACCATGAGCTCTGGGTTCGGCTCCTGACTCCCTTACTCCATGATAAAGCTGTTCAGGCTGTAGCAAAGTTAAATGATGTAGATTGAATTATGACAAAATGAAATGTTGCTTGCTTGACTGTTTCAAACTTACACCTGAGGCATATAGGAAACAGTTTCATGAACATAGACACAAGGCAGATGAAAGTATATGTGATTATATTGCTTATTTAAGTACTTACATTTACAAATGGATGAGTGAGTGTTAGTTCACCACTTTTGAGTGACTGGCAGACCTTTTGGTGAGGGAACAAGCCCTCAATACTTTGCCTGATTACATGAGAATCTGGTTAGTGGACTGTGAGAGTAACTCTGCAGAGGAGTTGGGGAGAAAAGGGGATTTGTACTTGGTAAGTAGAGCACCATTGCATAAGGAAGGGATACCCAGAGCTGCACATGGACATAAGGGAACCCATGTGGGGCTGTCTAAACCACTCCAGCAGAGTACACCAGTAATGGGGGAAACTACTAATCCAAGTGCACTGTTAGGGATTAGATGTTTCAAGTGTAACCAGAGGGGACACATAATAGCCAAATGTCCATTGAGGCAAGGTGAGAACCAGAAGTAGGTAAGTTGGTAAGTCGAGCACCACTGCATAAGGAAGGGATACCCAGTGCTGCACATGGACATAAGGGAACCCATGTGGGGCTGTCTAAACCACTCCAGCAGAGTACACCAATAATGGGGGAAACTAGTAATCCAAGTGCACTGTTAGGGATTAGATGTTTCAAGTGTAACCAGAGGGGACACATAACAGCCAAATGTCCATCGAGGCAAGGTGAGAAACAGAAGATGAGGGAGCCAGTAAGTGTGGATGACTAACTGCTAGTGGTAAGTTGCTTAGAAACAACTTTGGTGCCAAATTATCACCAAAAATGTATATCCTATCTTAGTAGATAGTAAACAGGTAACTGCTAAGAGGAACACAGCTTCTGATATAACCATTGTGAGGCCTGCAGTGGTTAGAGAAGAGCAGTACATGCTTGGGCAGTCCACTTCAATCAGAGCTTTCATAGGTTCACAGGTAGGTACTAGGCTATTGGCCCTAGGGCCTATATAAGCCTATCCAAAAAGGTACCCTGGCTTTTGCCACCCAAGAAAATTATTTTCCTGTGCCCCTGTTGGGCAGAGCCACCGAGGTGATCCCCGGCGTGAATTTCCTATTTCCCATCCAATCATCAAGATTTTTTTTGAAGAGTGCTAATGAGGAGCTTTGTTTGATATTGATAGGTAGTTTGTTCCAGAGTATGGGAAATCTCTGGGACAGGAATCTATCCCACCAGCATGTTCTGTTTATTGTGGTGACAAGGTTTAGGTTTAGAGAGTTCCATAGCATATGCAGTCCCATTGAGAGGGGCCCCATTCCAAATACCTTTGGCTAGGGCTCATCTTGACTGGGAGGGTGGAAGAGGAAGCAAGCAAGTAGGTATATTTGAGGATATTCCTGCAGATGCCCTGATAGGAAATGACTTTGATGATGCAGTACCTTATGTATATGCAGTGACACACAGTCAGGCTTGAAGAAAGGCATGTAGGTACAGTAGTCTGGGAGAGACCCAGAAAAATCATATGCCTGAAGCTGAGACTGGCATGGTGGCTGATTTAGAGAAAGTGCTATCTGGTAGCAGTAAGTCTGAATGTGAGCCACAGCTACTGGTGGGTACTGATGGTCCCTTGGAAATGGTGACTGCGAGGACGGAGGTGTGTGGTGGCACCCAGAGTGACAGCGAGGTGCAGCTGCTGGATGTGACTAGGCTTCCTGCAAAAGGGGAGCTGGGGAAGGTCACAAAGTTAGAGTTGAAACAGGCTCAACTTACGGATCCTATGTTACAAAGCTTGAGGGAGATAGCTATATGGAGGTACCTGAGGCTCAAATAAGAGGGGAGTCTGTATACTGGAACAAAGGCTTGTTGTATAGATAGTGGACTCCCAGAGGTGGGCTAGAAGGTGAAGTAATATGGCAGTTGGTAGTGCCTACAGCTTACTGTCTGCTAGTTTTAGCCATAGCATATGACATTCCTTTCTCAGGTCATATGGGCATAAGAGGCACTAAGAGACACATTATGCAAAATTTCTATTATCCTGGGATTATGAGGGATGTGGTAAGATATTGTAGGACTTGTGAACAGTACCAAATAGTTGGTAAACCAGTGGACAAGGCTAAGGCTCCATTAATGCCTTTGCCTGTTATCGAAGAGACATTTCAGATAGTGGCCCTGGATATTGTGGGACCCCTGTGTACTCAAAGATCTACAGGAAAGAAATACATCTTGGTGGTAGTAGACTATGCTGCCAGATATCCTGAGCCAGTGGCTCTGTCATCTATTGAGGCAGAGATTGTGGCAAATGCTTTGCTAGAAATCTTCAGCAGAGTAGGTTTTCCAAGGGAGATACTAAATGACCAATGTATCAACTTCACGTCCGACATGCTGACTTGTCTGTGGAAGTGTTGTGGGGTGAAACATTTAAAGACCACCCCCTACCATCCCCAGACTAATGGTCTTGTGGAGAGGTTAAAGTCTACACTGAAGACTTTGCTACGGGCATTTACAGTCCAACATGTGAGAGAGGTGTTGTATAGATTAAGTAGGGCAGGATTAACCATTAAAGTCAGTAAGTGTCAAGAGGGTATGGCAGAGGTCACTTACTTATGACACAGAGTGGGGCATGGTAAAATTAGGCCAGAACCTGTCAAGGTGAAAGCTATTCAAGGGTGGCCAGTTCCTGTAACTCACAAACAAGCGAGAGCATTTCTAGGGACAGCAGGGTACTATAGGAAATTTATGCCCTATTACAGTACTATAGCTACATCCCTTAATGACCTAACTAGGAAGAATAAACTGGACAAGGTAGTGTGGACCACAGATTGTGAATTGTTAGTTGAAGAGAAGTTAGTTAAAAGTTGCAGTTAGTTACAGTGCTGTGAAGTAGATACACAAGAAAAAGGACTCACCAAAAACTGTAAGTCTGCCTTTGCCTTGCTGTTATGTTTTAGATTAGATCAGGGACAGTATTCTCCAGTTAAATTAGGAAAGTTTAGTTATTTAGATAGAGTTTTTCTAAAATGATGGACTTCTATCCTACATTTTAATTTTACATTTCTGGTGATTGAATTCTGGTGTGTATTGAAAGTTATTGATTTACAATATTTTAATAATCATTTTTCTTCTTATTAAATGCTTTTCATTACTTTACATTGTGGCTATACAATCAGTGTGTTCTTTAGAGATTAGAGAGTGTTTATACCTGTTTGATACTCTCCAGGTCACTTCAAATGCCTGGCTGCTTCTGGTCATAGTTATCATTTATTTTGATATTTAATTTCTAATAATTGATCACCATTTGAAGGGTGTGTAGATCTGTCTGATTCTGGTGTCAGAGTTTGCAATTTGGTCTGGGAAGGGAACACAGCTGGAAATCTATGTCAGGCTTCCCTTAAGTGTTTGAGAGTGTAAAATTTGAATTTATTTTGAGTTTGAGTGAGTGGTCTTAAACTGGAACACATTGCTCTGAAGTGTATAATAAGGGATTACATTTGGGATGGACAGAGGTATATAGTCCAGGCCTAGGAAATAGAGCATGCTCCTGTTGTGCTCTTAAGGGAAATTGTGAAATTTTACTCTTATGTGTTCTGTTTTCCATCATGTTCCCACACTAGAGTCAGTAGTGAGGATTGGGGCTCCTTAATTACTGACCCGGGTTTTAAGTTGGGGACATCATATTATTGGTGACAGTCCATTGGGATATTAACTAGACATCACTTTATTGGTGGCACTGGTGGGATATAACTGTACCTGTTACTGACCTAACTAGGAAGAATAAACTAGATAATGTAGTGTGGACCACAGATGATAGACAGGCATTCCAAAAACTTAAAGAGGTTTTGGGAGGACCCCCAGTGTTAGCCAGCCCAGATTACAATAAATAACTTATTGTACATGTAGCTGTTTCAAATTATGGGGTGGGGGCATACTTAGCCAAGTTTCCACAGAAGAAGAAGAGCAACCAGTGGTATACCTCAGCCATAGACTCCAACCTAGAGAAGAGTGCTATGCAGCAGTGGAAAAAGAGTGTTTGGCCATAGTACTGCAGCCCTATCTTTATGGGAGAAAATTAATTGTACTTACAGACATAACCCTTTAACATGGCTTAATAGGGTCAGTAAGCAAAATGCCAAGTTGCTGAGGTGGAGTCTAGGTTTGCAAGCATATGATATGACCATATAACACTGCAGTAGAGTTAATAATGCCATTGCAGATGGATTGTCCAGGAGACGAGTGGGTTAATATTCCCAGTTAGGCCCATTTTTCTCAAGTGTCGGTTTTCAAGGGTCACTTGAAAATCATACTTGAGTCATAATGGGGAAGAAATGTGAAGAAAAGGAAAACACTGTCATCTGTATTAGCATTTATGGCAGGAGATATGTCTATATTCTCAGATTAACTTGTACTGTATGCCAGCATGTCTAATTGTGAAAATGTAAATAAGTTTTTTAAATGTTGAGTATTTCCCTGTTTACACAGAATGTTTAAAAAATCTGTCAATGTTTTGATACATTTCTAATTGAACATGTTTGTGAGGGAGATTCTAAAGTACAAACTGTCTGTGGAGAATCAGCTGATCAGTAGGTGATGTTCCTGGTTGCTAGGTGATTATTTGAACAGATGTTTGACAGGAAAAAGAACTTTTCTCAAACAACTGATTGTTACTTTTAAAATAAGACAGCTGAGACTGTTAACCCAGACTACAAAAGAGACTACTAAAGTCAGTTGAAGGGGTGTTAGTTAAGAATTGCAATCAGTTACAGCACTGTGCAATGCATACCCAAGAAAAAGGACTCACCAAAATCTGTAAGCCTGTCTTTGCCTTGCTGTTGTTTTAGATTAGATCAGAGACAGTATTATCTAGTTAGATTAGAAAAGTTTAGTTATTTAGATACAGTTTTTTCTAAAATGATGGACTTCAATCCTACTGTTTAATTTTATATTTCTAGTGACTGAATTCTGGTGTTTATTGAAAAATTATTAATTTACATTTTTTAATAATCATTTTGCTTATTATTAAATGCTTTTCATTACTTTACATTGTGCCTGGACAATCACTGTGTTCTTTAGAGATTAGAGAGTGTTTATATATGTTTGATACTCCCCAGGTCACATTGAATGAGTGACTGCTTCTGGTCATAGCTATCATTTATTTTGATATTTCATTTTTAATAATTGATCACCCTTTGAAAGGTATGTAGACCTGTCTGACTCTGGTAGCAGCATTGTACTGGGGAGGGGTCACAGCTGGAAATCTGTGTCAGGCTTCTCATAAGTGTTTGAGTGTGTGAGATTTAAAGTTATTTTGAGTTGGAACACATTGCTCTGTAGTGTATAATAAGGGATTACATTTGGGGTGGACAGTGGTATATAGTCCAGTCCCAGGAAATATAGTGTGTTCCTGTTGTGCTCTTAAGAGAAACTGTGGAATTTTATTCCTGTGTGCTGTGTGCTCTGGTGTTTTCCATGACACTCCCACACTGGAGTCAGTAGTGAGGACTGAGGTTACTTAATTGCTGACCCAGGTTTTAAGAGGATGTCACATTATTGGTAGCAGTCCAGTGGGATATTAACTGGACATCACATTATTGCTGGCACAGGAGGGATATTAACCGGACTTCACATCATGTGAGACCCTGATCATCTAGGGAAGCAAGCAGTATTAAGTGTTTAAGAAGGGTGGCAAGATATTTTAAGTTTGTCTTCTTAAAGGTGTATATGGCTAGGCATCGTATAGTCCCTGTGATTGCTTGCATAATATTATTCCTATGTTTATGTGTTTCTGTTGTGAATCAGTTTTCAGAACATCAGAAAGAGGTTATAGCAAACTATTTGGTAAAATGAGATGGGGATTATGTAGTAGGACATTGTCCAGACTGTTCTCAGCAGGGGTAGAAAAATACTGACCTGAAATTTGGATATTGCAAGGAAGTTAAATAAGCACTACAAACAGATCCTAAACCTGTTGGACATGCCTTCCACTGAAGAGGCAAGGGAGAAGCAGCTGGTAGGATAGAGTGGATATAGTACAGTTCGTCAACATTCATGGGATTAATGGAGCTCTTCATCAAAGTATGAGAAACAAAATGCCCTATTTTCCATGGGCGACATGCATGTAAGCAGCCCCCTCCACACACAGACTCACACACTCAATGCAGAGGATGAACACACAATTAATATAAGTTACTCCAAGGTCACACCATCTTGGGCCAGGTAATGGTCACTAAGTGAAACAGGTTGTCAGTTGTCCAGATCTTTATGGATTATACAGTTATCGCTAAGATTCATTCTGTAGATGTGGTCAGTGCTATAATTATACAGTTCTGTGATGACAATACGATTGGAATGGATGAGGTCTGACCATAAATGCTAAAGGTTTACTGCTATTTCTCCCACTTCTAATCTCACTAGCCCTAATCACTTCCTACCACATTGAGCTCCATATCTTCCTATCTTGCCCCACCTTTCCCTTTCCCAGACCTCTTCCAACATATAACCAAGCTCCACTGACTATTGGCCCCTCTCTTTTCTGTCTCTCCCCCTTTCAATATCTTAAATTTAAAGTCATGGCCTACCCCACTCTTACTCCTAAGCCCAAACTCAAGTACCCCATTCCCCTTACTGACCACCCTCACCTTTTCCATCTTGTCTTTGCTCTTCTGGTTTCTGGTGACATCCATCCTAATCCTGGTCCCTCCCCTCTCTCCATTACCCCTCCATCTTCATCTGCTGTCCCCCCAAAAACATCCCCAAATATCTCCAGCCTCAAACATCTCTCTATCTCTGCAATGAACATCCAAAGCCTAAACAACAAAACGTCTGAACTTCACACATGGTTGGCCCAACACAAACCTCACATCTTGGCCTTATTAGAAACCTGGCTAAAACTGCATATCAATTCCTCTGAATTTCTGCCACCTCAATACAGTATCTATAGTTCTGACAGGACACCGAAAAAAGGTGGTGGGGTGGCTATTTTGTACCCTGTCTCACTGACACTAACACCTATAGACATTACCCTGTCTAGTTTTTCCTCTACTGAACTACTGCTCCTAGACTGCCACATCAATAACTATAGGAAGTTTGCTATTGCCTCTTTCTGTATCCCCCCAGGTAAAAACATCTCTGTCCTTGAACATATACTCTCCTGGATAAACACCCCGATCCCCTATGAAACCATAATTCTTGGAGATGTTAATATACATTGGAACTCCCTTATTGGTCACTCACCCCAACATTTCATAAACCTGTATGGATTCTCACAACTGATCACTACCCCAACCCACTACAGTAAAAACGCTACTGGTCCACAATTGACTGAATCTTGACCAACTCTCCTAACAACTACTGTAACCCTTTTACCTTCCCTGACTCTATTAGTGACCATTCTCCCATCTCTATCTTAAGACACTCTCCTCATCTCTCTAAGCCCCATCTCTACAGAGATTGTAGGAAACTGACTAATTTTTCCCTGAAACCTTTAACTACAGACTCTGTGCCATCAGCTGGTCTTTCCTAAAAACTCTCTCACTCAATGATGCTGTTACTAAATTCAACCACATTTTCCTTGATGTCCTAAACTTTCTTGCCCCAACTTGCAAAATCAGAACCAAATCTAATTTTGCACCCTGGCTCTCCAAAGCTACTCATGCTTTGATGCATGAAAGAGATGCTCTATGGAAAAAAAATGGCAAACCACTAAAACTCCCACCTTTCTCCAAGGTTATAAGCAACTCAGAAATCATGTAAAAAATGTATTATTTTGTATAAATGCCAATATTTCACTAAATTTCAAAGATCTCACCCAAATGACCCCCAAAAGTTCTGGATTAATATTAACTCCCTGCTCCACACTGGTTCTCCTACCATCCTTAACCCTTTCCTCTATCACTCTCCCTCTGGAACTGCAGACTTACTCAACAGACACTTCATAGACAGCATCTCTAAACTCCTACCCACTGGTAACTCTGCTCATCCCAACTATTCTGTGTCACCCTCATCTCCCCTAAACCTCTATGTTCCTCTGTCTCTCAGCCTTTCCCCTTGTGACCTGTTTCTACTAAATACATCAAATCCCTGCTTCTTAAACTAAAACTATGCTCTCCCTTCACTGATAAACTGCCCCCTCAATTTCTGAAAATTGCTGCTGACTCTATTGCATATCCTGTATCTATCATAATTAACTGCTCCATTCAGGAATCTATCATACCAGAAATATGGAAATCCTTCTATACCACTCCTCTGCACATGATTGGCAGTAGAGTTTTATGGTGTCAAGTTGCCAGCCTGTCACCCAACCTTCCACGGAAGGTGCACACACACATGCACTCATGCCTTGGGCCAATTTAGAGTGTCCAATCCACCTACAGAATGTCTTTGGGATGTGGGAGGAAACCGGAGCACCCGGAGGAAACCCACGCGACCACAGGGAGGGCATGCAGACTCCACACAGACGGCACCCCAGCACTATCAGTGCAACTCTTAATGTTCATAATTTTTTTTGTTTTTTTCTTTATAATTAATTTTGTATTTGCAGTGTTGTTTTTAATAGTTTTTGTCCTATATGTTTATCTTTGCTTATGTTTACTGGGGCTCTTTCCCCTTGAGTCTCCACTGAAAATGGGTTGCTTATTACCAATGCAATGCAAATAGTTAATAACCTCTTCTTTTTTACAATTATTTTGTATTGTGATTGTTATTTAATATTTGTATATTGTCACTTTATTTTTACTTATGTTTGCTGGGGCTTTTCCCCTCCGGTCTCCACTGAAAATGGGTTTATTTGCAAACTCAGATAGACTAACTCGGTTAACAAATTTGAAATAAATAAATAATGTTGGAGAGTCACCATTAACATGCCAGTTCAGTGTTGCATTTATGCCAATACCTCTGAACTGCAAACTAATGCAGATGTCTCCATTTTTAAAAAGAAGGAGACAAAAGGGTGGGTTCCAGTTAAAGAGGACTCAAACTTAACCAACCTGCTATGACAAAATGCTGAAAAGGAGATTTTTGTCTGGTAGTCAAAACTCTAATTCAGGAAGAGCATTAGAGACTATAAACTAACTCTGGAACAATATATCACACCGATACAGTCTACCTCTGCCTGGTGGACCTATGTCCTCAGAATGTTTTCTTATACATATAATGATACTACAGTAAATTCCCAGTTAACCGAAACTCAAGCAACTGGCAAAAAAATAGCAAAGAAACACAGTATGATTTTCATGTGTTGCACTTTCAGTTTTCCCCCCGCAGAAACATACCTTGTGTTTTTAGAGTTTTACAGTTTTAAAAAGGAAGATAGGAATAAATTCCCTCTCTCCCCAACCTGAGAACAAGTCAAACCAAACAAATAGCATAGGGTACAGTATTAGTCAGGTCTATTTTTAATAGTAACTTTCAAGCAACCAGAAACTACAGTTATCCGGCATCTACCAATCCCCATGGGTGCCAGTTAACTGAGAGTTTGCTGTATAAGGTCTGAGGGCTGCTACTCCATGGCATTCGGTCCTTTTAGTTTCAGAGTGAGATTTATATCCACCTGCTTAATATTAAGCTTAACTTGAGATTAAACACAGTACTTTACTAAGGATGCATCTTACTTCCATTGAAAAGATTTCAAGGCACAGTTTGGAGTATAATCAGTTTAGGGATATGAGGATTATGTCGCTGTTTACAGAAGATGTCCTCTTGACTTAAATTAACTGATCTCCAGCACAAACTGAACCTGCTCATTAATTAGTGGGAAGTGGTTGGGATGTAAATCAGCACATTCAAAACAGAGGTTATGGTTCTTTCATAGAAAAAGAAGTGAAAATGTGTATATTGATGACAGCTAAACTGCTATGCCATGTGAAGGACTTTAAGTATCTTGGGGGTCTTGTTCATGAGTGAGAGTACTGGGATAGAGAAATTCACCAGAAGGTTAGTTTCATGGCAGAACTACTGCAGGCCTTGTAGCAAACTATGGTGGTGAAGCAAAAAGACAAAGTTTGTTTTATTGTTTGATCTATATCAACATCCTTATTTATAATCACAAATATGGTGAATTGGACTAAACAATAAGAATATAAATGCAAACAGCTGAAATGAAGTTCCTTTGCAGAGTACGAGCTCCATCGCTGTATCATACCTAAGGATGCCAATTTGTAAGAGACTTAGAATGCAACCACTGCTTCCCCAAGCTGAAAAGAGCCGTTTTGTGAGGTTTCGACACCTATGGAGGGTGCCTCCTATGTACCTTCTCTGTTAGATATATCTGGCACAGCCCACTAGGAAGAGACCTAGCAGAAAACCCAAAATGTCTAAATAAATTATTTCTCTCTTTCTCTGTCTCTATCTCTGTCTTGCTTTCAGCTTCCTAGAAACACCTGGAGAACTTTCAGGATAAGCTGTGTTGTAATTATGGGGACAGGAAAGTATAGTCTGCTGTGCTCACCTTGCTATAACTGTGGTCCTCATTGGAGCAAGTGAGTTATAAAATGTATGCATGGGTAAAGGGATAGAAGGATGGATGGACAACCTGATAACATCATGCACTACAAAGATATTTATTTTATTGGATATTTAAACTGAAATTGTGTATATAAGTTTCTAAATCAAAATTGCTTGCACTGTGTTAACATACACTCGCACTCTTGAAGGTTATTAGTTTTTATTTGATCCAGCTTTAATAAGAGTAGCAAATAAAAAAGGCAGAAATATTTAATTTGGTGACAGCATTTTCATATCCCCCAAGTCTAATACAACCTGTTTCAGTGAGTCTCTGGAATCTCTAGAAATTGACATAATACATATCATAAAACAGAACAATGCATGCAGCACGAAGGAAAATGTGTCGGCAGTTCAGACCACAATGCAGAACGTAATTCAAAGGTTTGCACTAAACACTGCACATTCTTGTTGGCAGCAAGATTGCTTACTGCATTATGCCAGAGAGGTTCAAAGACTGCTGCAATGTTGCAGCAATAAGAAGCCTCCAGTCTGTACTGCATCACTGGTCTCAATGACAAAGGCTGCATGTAAATGCAGTGGTCCACAGGCATGGTTAATGCTAATTAGTCATATGTACTTCCCTGGATCTTTTGAGATAGCATGGTAGAGTAATTAAAAACATAGAACTACCTCTGTATTTGGGAGTCAAGCAAAAAAAGTGTTTGCTGTCTTTGTACAGTATTAAACAAATTCAATCCTATGGCAGGAATGAGGCTGTTAGCCCCCCAGGTAAGGACTACTGTGCCAGCACTGTGTGTGTGTGTGTGTGTGTGTGTGTGTGTGTGTGTGTGTGTGTGTGTGTGTGTGTGTGTGTGTGTGTGTGTGTGTGTGTGTGTGTGTGTGTAGAGGCATAACAGCAGCTGTCTGGATATCTATCTGTATGTGTGTGAGTATGCACAAGTGTCAGTGTATATGTGTGCATGTGTCTGTGTGTACGTGTGATTGTGTGTGTGTGTGTGTGTGTGTGTGTGTGTGTGTGTGTGTGTGTGTGTGTGTGTGTGTGTGTGTGTGTGTGTGTGTGTGTAAGGGCATTACAGCAGCTGTCTGGATACCTATGTGTGAGTGTACATGATTGTCCGTGTATATGTCTGCATGTGTCTGTGCATACGTGTGGTTCTGTCTGTGTGTGTGTGTGTGTGTGTGTGTGTGTGTGTGTGTGTGTGTGTGTGTGTGTGTGTGTGTGTGTGTGTGCATGTTTGTGGAGGGGCATAACAACAGCTGTCTGGATATGTGTGTGTGTGTGTGTGTGTGTGTGTGTGTGTGTGTGTGTGTGTGTGTGTGTGTGTGTGTGTGTGTGTGTGTGTGTGTGTGTGTGTGTGTGAGTGTGTATGTGTGTGTATGTGTGTGTGTGTGCATGTTTGTGGAGGGGCATAACAGCAGCTGTCTGGATATGTGTGTGTGTGTGTGTGTGTGTGTGTGTGTGTGTGTGTGTGTGTGTGTGTGTGTGTGTGTGTGTGTGTGTAGAGGCATAACAGCAGCTGTCTGGATATCTATCTGTATGTGTGTGAGTATGCATGAGTGTCAGTGTATATGTGTGCATGCGTCTGTGTGTACGTGTGATTCTGTGTGTGTGTGCATGTGTGTGTGTGTGTGTGTGTGTGTGTGTGTAAGGGCATAACAGCAGCTGTCTGGATATCTATCTGTGAGTGTGCATGATTGTCAGTGTATATGTCTGCATGTGTCTGTGCATACGTGTGGTTCTGTGTGTGTGTGTGTGCATGTTTGTGTAGGGGCATAATAGCAGCTGTCTGGATATGTGTGAGTGTGTGTGTGTGTGTGTGTGTGTGTGTGTGTGTGTGTGTGTGTGTGTGTGTTTGAGTGAGTGCGCATGCATGTGTGTATTTGTGTGTAGATGTCCATGTTTCAGGTTTCTTTGCACTGTATTTCATGGGCTGGTAAGGGAACACTAACGTGGTTACATGTAAATGTATAGTGTTCAATTTACTGGCATGATAATGAGCCACTATGACCTGTTGCTCCATGCAGCTTTTCATGTCTCTGAATCATATATATTTCTCTCATGCTACTGGACACTGTGGCATTGCCTACATACTGCTGGTGGTGATATTATTTCTGAATCCTAATCAATATGTTGAATAGAGCACTTTTGGTGTAATGATAGGGTTAGAATCTTTCTAACTACCTAAGAATGAAAAAGATGATGTTATCGCTGACATGCCAGCAGACGATGAATATGCACTAATGCTCTCTGCTACCATGCCGGAATGAGAAGGTATTTCCTTAGAGTTCCATTGGCTGTATATGTTGAGTGAGATGTTATACTTACTTATTATTTCATTGCAAATGTCAGGTTTCATCAAAACATCAGGATTTTCACCCCTCATAGATGACTTCCGCGGTGGTGCAGCGGTAGCATTGTTGCCTCACAGCAAGAGGTTCTCCCGTTCAGTTCTCGGCTGGAGTGCGGGGAGTGCCTTCTGTGTAGAGTTTGCATGTCCTCCCTGCGGTTGGGTGGGCGATCGAAAGACATGCGTAAATGGGCGTGCCTCGTTGAAGGTTGAACATCGAGCTGGCACCTCGGCGTTCGTGAAAATATACTGCCAATCATTAGCGGACCGGAGGTCCGCTGTGGCGACCCCTAACCAGGAAAAGCCAAAAGACAACAACAACATAGGTATGTATCCTTAAATATTATAATTTTTCAAAACTCGTTTTTTTTAATTACAGTAATTTTTTCTTTTATTGAAGTTCTCCTTTGACTTCTTAAACTGCTTGGCCAGCATATTTGGGAAAGTTTCCTTTTAGCAGGATGGTATATGATGTCATAGCATGGAATGGTACATCTGTCATTCACAGCTTCTAGCCTCCACACACACTTGTTTAGCTCCTCAGATACACGCTTTCTCTTTTAAAATGATGTAAAACAGCACTCTTCTGCCTGTTTACTTCTGCTAGCACAGGTGTTTAACTCTATTCACTTCTGCAATCTTTGTGTTCCAACTTCTGGATCAGGTAGCACAGTTCTTAAAAAATGTTGCTCTGCTTCCTTTACTGTAGTCCATGGGGGACTCAGGAAAGGCCTATCTCAGATAAGTCTCACACTTAAAATTCACATTTTTGGTTACATAATTTCCCCTGTTGTTTACTTATTACCTCATATTCATTGTGTTATTTGTGTAATTTTGCCTTTGTCCTTTCCCTACATTTGTTTCAAGTTAAATCTATATTTTATCTACATCAGTGGTTCCCACTGATGTAGTCTCCTCCTGATTTTTTTCCATAAATTGAGTTTTTCCTTTTTCTACTATTAGCTATCTATGTATATATTTTGTCTTTAGTACGAACTTATTTACAGAAACTTTTTCAAAAAAAAACTTCACTAAAAAAACAACTGTAATTTTTATATTCTATTTACATTTTATACTTCAGAGGAAGGCTATATCTCTATCTTGAAAGAAACCTTCCCTTTTAAACTTATTTTCTTTAAAAAATGACATTCTGATGCCACGGTCAAAACTGCTGAGCAAAATTAGCCTCTGCAATATCTTTCAATGTTCCCTTATTCTGCCCTGCCCCACATAAAATGTTTGAATTTTTTCTGTTAAATTCCTAAGGATTACAATCAAAAAAATCATACCAGCCATTAGAGTTTTGCACTTCTTATTGTCCAGAAAATGCATGTTGATGCAAAACCTGTTCTATTACATTTTTGCAATATTTAGAAAATGTCCCTGATTTTAGGCCTTTGTACCACCATTATTTTGGGCTTTGTCCAGAATTCTTGAACAAAGAACTGGAGGGGTGTAGATCAGAGTGCATATATGTAACACTAAGAAGCAAGACCATTTTGAGAGAACAGTCAGAGTGTTAACATGTATGAGTGTGGTAGTCAGTCTGTTTATAAGTTTATTTAAGTTTAAGTTACAAAGCCTCACTTCTGATGTGTTTGTGTGTAATAAAGCTGCTTGAACTGAACCCGAGAATGTTCCCCTGTTTTATCCTGACCAGACGAGCAACATGGTGTCAGAACTGGGATTAGAAAAACAACTTCTTCGAGCCATGAGGTGCAGAGTTGAAGGTGAAGGCAGACTAAGCAGGTTGAGTGAAACGGAGCTCAGACAAACAAAAAAGGCCAGAAATGAGCTAAAGGTAAAGAAAACTGCACAAATAATTTATTTGGCAAAGAAAATGAAACAATGCATTTATAAGGCACAAAATGCATTATTAATCAAACGAGTAGCCCAAAAACATATTATTAAGCAAATGAAAGGCACAGCCTGCATTCTGGCATATATATTTATGTGTGTATGTTCATACATGATTTCAAGTACCTTCATTACTGTTGTTGATATGCCAGAGGCATTTTACAGACTAGGTCCACTTGTGTTTGATCATAATATAGCATAGAATTGGAGAGTATTCAAGAAGGAATATGATATTTTCATACAAGCAGCTTTTTAAGACAAAGATGGACGTACAAGGGCATTCATTTTGCTTAACTTAGAAGGAGCAGAATCTATTGAAAGAAACCATTTATTTGTGCATGCACCAGAAGTATATGCAGGAGAGGGGGAACCATCATATTGTGTTACCTGCTGAATTAAGGGAGGACCCTGAGTGCTTAAAACATAAATTTAGAGAAATGTGCAACCCCCCCAGGCAAATGTTACATTAGAGAGGCATTTATTTTATACAAAAGACCAAAAGCCAGGTGAAACTTTTGTAGCTTATATCACTGACTTGAGAAACAATGCTAAAATGTGCAGATCTGGTGACTTGAAAGATGAGTTAATAAAGGACAGGCTTGTGTGTGGAGTTAATAGTGCTGCAGTCAGAAAGATTTTACTTTGCGATAGTGATTTAACATTAAGCAAAGCCATAGAGATTTGTCAAATCCATGAGCTGACAGAAAGGTACACAAGTATGCTTACAAGTGATAAAAGCATGGTTTCAACAGCCTCTAGAGCAAATGCAGACAGCATGCAACAGGCCTAAGCACATGGCAGCAGCTACCCCTGTGGGTTTGGCAGGGAAAACCTGTAGCTTTCTAGCAAGTTCCAAGACTAGCTCACAAAAAAGGGCATGCTCAGTACAGAATAAGAGCAGCAAAACCCAAGTCAAGTCTTATTGTTAACTGTCATAATTGTGGTGCCAACCATGAGTCTAAAAGAGAGAATTGCTTAGCATTTGGTCAGCAATGCCAAAGTGTAAAAAATGGAACCATTTTCAAAAGTTTTGTAAATCAAGCAAGCTTCATTCAGTTATTAAGAAAGGTCACTAAAACAGCAAGTTGATCATGTAGAGAGCTGCAACCCTACATTCTATGCAGATGGTATATCAATGGTCAGTGAAAAGGTTCATGCAGTAGATTTACTGGCAAAGAATGAAGTATCTTGTATTGTCCTGATCAATGGTAAACCCAGAGAGCTCAAAGTAGACACTGGTTCAAAGTGTAATGTAATGTCAGCAAAACCATTTGTCTGGGGACAGTTACAGCTTGCAATTTTATGTAGTCCGAAGACTTGTGCAATCATTATTAGATCTCAGAGACAGTTTAAGAATGAAACTGCTTTCTTTTACCCAAGAAGTGCATTATGTAATCACATCCCAGTTCCAGCCTTACTGATGTTATTTTCTCAGAGTATGCTGATGTTTTTGATGACAAGCTAGGCAAACTTCCAGTTGTGTACTCCATGAAAGTAGACCCATAGGCCAGTCCAGTGGTCAGACCAGCAAGATTACTTCCAATAGCTATGCAGGACAAAGTCAAGGTACAGTTGGACAAAATGGTGCCGCACGGTGTGATTTGTCAAGTCACAGAACCAACTGAGTGGGTATCTTCCATGATAGCTGTTTATAAGAAAAATTCAGATGAAATCAGAATATGCACTGACCCAAGAGACCTGAGCAAGGCATTAAAAAGACCTCATCATCCTATGCATACAGTCGAGGAAATTGCAACCTTCATGCCACATGGCACTGGTTTTTCTATCTTAGATGCAAAGAGTTCCTTTTGGCAAGTAATGCTTGATCGCAAATCTTCACTACTGATTACATTCAGTACCCCATTTGGTAGATACAGATTCCTCAGGATGCCTTTTGAAATATATTCTGCCAGTGATGTCTTTCAGCGTTTAATGGAGCAATTTTTTTTCAAACTATCCGTGTGCAATAATAGTTGATTATTTACTGGTAGGAGGTAGTGGTGAAGCAGAGCATGACAAAAACCTTAGGAAAGTTCTGGACAGAGCATGTGAAGTGAATTTAAAGGTCAATCCTCTGAAATGCAAATTCAGGCTACCAGATGTTACTTATGTAGGTAATTTATTTACCAGTACTGGCTTATGACCAGATCCTTCCAAGCAAGCAGCCATTATTGAGATGCCAGCTCCAGACAATCTCCAAGCCTTACAGTGTTTTCTTGGTATGGCTAACTATTTGGGCAAATTTATCCCTGACTTTAGTGAGTTATCAGCACCTTTAAGAGAGCTGACATGCAAAATGTTAGTTGGTCATAGGTTCATAGGTAGGTACTAGGCTATTGGCCCAAGGGTCTACATAAGCCTAGCCAACAAGGTTCCCTGGCTTACGCCACCCAAGAAAGTTATTTTCCTCTGCCACTGTCGAGCAGAGACACAGAAGTGATCCCCGGGGTGTATTTCCTATTTCCCATCCACTCATCAAGATTTTTCTTGAAGAGTGCTAATGAAGAACTTTGCTTGACATAGATGGGTAGCCTGTTCCAGAGTATGGGAAGTCTCTGGGACAGGGATCTATCCCTCCAGCATGTCCTGTTCATTGTGGTGACAAGGTTTAGGTCCTTAGAGCATGTAGCTCGGAGGGATTGGGATTTCATTAGGTGTAGCATGTCCAACAGCTCTGGGTTTGACATAGCTTTATATGTTAGGCAGAGATCACCTCGGAGTAGGCTATATGCTACGGAGTAAAGCTGGAGTTTTTTGAGGCATTCAGTGTAGGGCATTTGTTTGAGGCCAGTAATCCTCTTTTTGAGGTACTTCTGTGGCCTTTCCAGCTGCTGCAGATGTCTTGTGAGGTACATTCCAAAAGGGTCGTTGTACTCTATAATGGGTCTAATGAGTGTCGAGTAGATGGCACAATTACCTCTTTTTTCCTGGATGATAACCCTTTTATGATGAGATGTGCCACGTAGAAGGACTTCCTGACTACTGTGGCGATGTGACTATCAAAGGAGAGACTACTGTCCACCTGGGTTTCAAGGTCTCTTATCACACATTCTGTGTTAAGTAGATTGCTGCTTATGTGGTAGTTCATGGGTACAGAGTTTTTAACAAAGGGGGGTGACACTGCACTTTTTGGCATTGAGCTTGAGGCCATGGCTCTGACACCAGGCATCTGTCTCAGTGAGGCCCTTTTGTAGGATGTCCACATCATTTGGGGACATGACTATGGCTCCTAGTTTGCAGTCATCTACGAACTTCGTTAGCCAGAGGCCTTCTGTGTTATCCTGTACTTCAGAGAAGTAGATACCAAGCAGGAGAGGTCCCAGGATGGAACCCTGTGATACTCCACTTGTCACTGCTTTAAGGTCAGATTTGGAGTCTGCAACTTTTACAGTGTGGGTTCTGTCAGTGAGCCATTTGGCAACCCATCTTGTGACGTAGAGATTTATCCATAGTTTAGTGAGTTTAGCTATAATTCCAGAATGGGGGATGGTGTTGAAAGCCTTGGCGAGGTCAAGATAGGCTGTGTGAACCACCTTTCCCTCATCTACGGCTTTGGTGACTGCCTCAAAGAAGTCGATCAGCTTCAGGAGGCATGATCTGCCTTTCACAAAACTTGAACTGAGTGGGATACAGAGTTTGGAGGTTACCAGTGTCTTTGTTTATGAGTTCCATGATGATACTTTCCATGGCCTTGCAGACCAGGCTCATCAGGCTAATAGGTCGATAGTTCCCGGGATCAGTGGTGGCTCCCCCTTTGTGGAGTGGGATAACTGTTGCTGTGCACCATTCAGTGGGCACAAAGCCTGATGCGAGGCTACTGTTGAACATGGTGCTTAAGTGGGGAACCAGTTTGTTCTGAAGTTCATGTAAAATGCAGCCTGGGATGTTGTCCAATACCATGGATGCTGTGTTTTTGGCTTTAGAGAGTGCAGCTTTTACCTGCGTAGTTGTGAGAACAACACCAGAGACCATTTGATAACCTCAAACAGAAAATTGCTAACCCACCTACATTAAGATATTATGATGTCCACAAACCAGTAGTTCTTTCCTGTGATGCTTCAAAGTTGGATCTTGGTGCAGTTATTTCTCAACAACCTTGCCTATCAATTCTAGTTTGTTGGTGCCTAATGCTAAAAACAACAGAGCAATCAAAGCCCAACTTTTTAAGAAGCTTTCTTCTCAGAAGTGCAGCTATGATAAAATGAGCAGTTTTCTTTGTCTGTTAAAAGAAGGAGAGACAGTGAGGATGCAAATAGTGAAAGACTTTGATCTAACTGGTCAAGTGAGAGGTATATGTACCAAGCCAGGATCCTACTTAGTGGAATCTGAAGGCACAGAGTACAGGAGAAACTGCAGACATTTTCTTCCTGTATCAGAAATGATATTGCAGCATCGTACCTGTGATACAGACTCTAGATCTCAGAGCAACCCTGATAGTGTTCATACCAAAGAACATGTTGCTGTATCCACTCCCATTCCTCATGATGTCCCAGATGTCTCCAAAGTTGAACATTCCTTGAAGATAGTCCCCGGTGCTAGATCCAGTTCTGACTTTTATGTTAGACAATCAGGTTGTATTTCTAGACCTAGTGTAAAATACACAGCAACCTGGAAATAATTGTTTTATATATTCTGGTTTTGTATAATTGCATGTCACATAATTAGTTCTGTATAATTGCATGCCAAAAGATCATTTCTGTAAATTGCATGTTATTGAATACTGCCATTTTTGGACTATTTCTCAAAGAGGGAGGATGTAGATCAGAACATATGTATGCACTTTTAAGAAGCATTTCCAGATGCAGCACATGCATATAAATACTGAGCACATGCAGGCAGCACATGCATATAAATACTGAGCACATGCAGGCAGCACATGCATATAAATACTGAGCACATGCTGGCAGCACATGCATATAAATACTGAGCACGTGCAGGCAGCACATGCATATAAATACTGAGCACGTGCAGGCAGCACTGCCATTTTGAGAGAACCGCCAGAGTGTTAACATGAATAAGTGTGGTAGTCAGTCTGTTTATAAGTTTGTTTAAGTTTAAGTTACAAAGCCGCATTTCTCATGTGTTTGTGTGTAATAAAGCTGCTTGAACTGAACCCATGAATGTTTGTCTGTTTTATCCTGACCAGAAGAGTGACAAGGGGTATGACTTCTGCACATACCTCTCAACTGTACAGAATCCCTCGTAATTTCACCTTTTTGGGTGCAAAATAATAGGGTGCCATGAATTCCCAAGTGCCCCCTACAAATTCTGATTTTTTTTATTTACATTTTTAGTTGACCCTGATGTCAGCGTTGTGAGATGCCTACCTATCTAGTGACTTGGTAACCAGGATGACACTACTACAAAAAAGAATGTTGTCAGAATGTCAAGTGGTTTATTTTAATGTTATGTGATTTTCTTAAAGTCGACCATCTTAAACAGGTAAAAAGAAAATTGTGGTCACCTCAGTTTGGACAGGAAATCTCCCTAAATAATACCTTAGTAACTTGGATGTGTGACTGACTGATGCTTGAGTGTAGGTTTATCTGAGCTGCTAAAACTGAATGGCAGTGAAAACCTCTTACTACAACTCCTGGAACCAGATTTTTTTCATTGGTGGCTTATAACTATATAGTTTTAACACTCTAACACCAAAAGAGAACCTGTCAATTGTCAAAGAATGCTAAACCCTTTTCAAAATGGGTTCTTCTAAATTCTAACTTCAGTAGAACTTAGAAGAACCTGTTTTGAAAATGGTTTAACATTCTTTGACAATCGACAGCTTCTCTTTTGGTGTTTGACTGTTAGTATAAGTAGCCATAAGTCTTCCTGTAAAGTTGTATGATAAACTACCCTTTTTTAACAAAGTATGACCATGGTACTAACTGTAGTAATGCCGGGTCTTTGAAAAAGAAGGCTGCCTGTTACAGTCAGAAGTTGGGACTCGGGAGTTTAAAAAAAAAACAGTTTACAGCTACAGCCTGCCCATGACTTGCAGCAAGCATCAGCAGCCAACCAAAAAGGATGTTATGTTGAGTCAACCTCTTGTATCAATCACTGAGATGACTGAGATGATGATTGAAAAGCCACACGTAAGCCACACATACTTGTCTTTTGGATTCGGACTCAGTCCACTCGAACAATTCAATCAGGGGGATTCAGGAAGAAACAGCAGCTGTAGCTAGCAAAGTGCAGAGTCACAGTGTTTGACCAGTCTTGACACTGCACACACCCCCTCCTGGTCTGCCCGTGTCTGCTGTCAACAAGGTAAGTAAGAAAGAGCAAGCCATACTTGCCACAATATGAAGTCATCTAAAAGGCTGATCATGATCGACCATACACCATAGTTGTCTACAAGGGTAGAATGTAGCAAAGTACATTAAAACAAGGAAAAGCAAGAAAACTCTGTTCATACTTCTGAGAGTAAACTAAACTGAGCGAGAATCCTGCATCGGGGTGGGGGTGGGATTGGGGTTGCTAACAATATAATTAACAGAAGCACAGAGAAAAGTTAAAAGTTTTCAGGTACAAGTGTAACTGGAAAGTGGAAACTAAAGATACAATGACTGCTGAGACACAACCTGGGAATATTTCAGACAGGCTACAGAAAGAAAAAGGACAAAGACTTCCTGAAGCAAAATTAATAAGATTCATTTAGAATATAAAGACATACATGAAAGTGGTGGGAGACCATACCAGTATTTCAAAATGGAAGTACAGAACATAAAGGTTAGCAGCATAAAAAAAAAAAGACAGCTAAATTTTGGGGACTTGAAGGCATTGTCATTGGAGAATAGGAGGTATTGCCTGTCTCCATTGACCACCAGTCTTAATTCTTCAAGCAGGAAAACTAATTAACATAACAAGTCTAAATCTAGAGTTTAACAAAAGTAGAATTATATGTTCTATTCAGACAAACATTTCCAAGATTAAAATAATTTAGTCTAAATAGCAAGCCAGAGGGAAGCATTTCAAAATATAAAGGTATCAAGTAAGTCTGTATCTAAATTTGGCAAGCATTGCAAACCCAGAAGTCATATCCAATACATGCAATGTATCAGGCCTATAATTGAGTACAATGCCCCCTTTGGTATGTACCTCACTAGACATTTCTGGCAGCTGGAGGGACCGCAGAGGTTCCTGACTAGAAGAATTCAGGGTCTCCGACACCTATCCTACAAGGATAGGCTTAAGTCCCTCTCACTTTACTCAGTTTCATATAGACTGCTTCTGTCTGGCATTTAAAGCCATCTCAAACTCTGCCATATTGGAAATGCTGCACATCCACAAATCAAACACCACACTTGTCATGCACACTCGGGACCTAAACCTAGCCTGTGACATTAATAGGACCTGCTGGCAGGACAATATGTATCCCAGATTCCCCCATTTGTAGAATAGATTCCCTCTCCATGTTAAGCAGAGTACTTCTCTGCCCTTGTTCAAGTGTAACCTGGATGACTGGATGGGTAATAGAAAATGTACCCCTACGATCCCACCTATTTCCCTGCTCAGCAGGGAGGATAGGTGCTGACCTTGGAAACATAGGTGCAAAACTTTGGCTAGGCTTGGAAAGGCCTCATGGCCAGTAGGCTAGTAACTTCTTATGATCCTATGATTCTATGATCCTATGAATCTACATTGGCTGCATGCTCCGCACCTTTATTGTAAACCACAGTGGGATTCTGTCCCAGTTTCCCATCCAACCTTTATGTTTTAATATACATGGTCTAGTTATGTGACAAGATGTTCTTCACCTCCTTACTTGCACTGTTATAACTCCAAAAACAGGACCCAGTATCATTACTGGGAAGATTCATGCTGGGAGTACTATCCCAGGAGCAAGACCAGGTGACATGCAACCCATACTTTAATACTAGTTTATATCAACCTTTTCTTTTTTTGACAACCTCGGCAACCAATTCCTCTATAAAACTCAATAGGTAATTCTTCTCATGGAGCATCCTAATTAAAGTCTTAACTTCATAATCAAATATGTTGTCTGCAGATACCAACCGGGATAACCTTATAAATTGTGCATTGACAACATTGTTCTTCTGCCGAATGGGATGATTGCTGTTAAAATGTAATAAGCTGTTAAAGTATGTTGATTTTCCAAAAACAGTGGACATTAAACATCCCTGTTCAACGTTCTTTGAAATTATTGTGTCTAACAAATTAATGGTTTCTAGGGCAGTTGTGCTTAAATACTCTAAAAAATTCATCAAGTTCAGTGGTGTTGCCAGTCCAAATAGTGAACACATCATCCAAAAAATGTGAGTAACTCCTAATTCTAGTACTGTATGTGAAGAGAAATACAAAATTTTTCATCCACCACCACAGAATAATGTTAGCAAATATAGGGGCTACTGATGCCCCTATGGCTACACCCCTAATCTGCTTGAAATATTCTGCTTCAAAATATACAAAATTGTTACTCCAAACCAAGTCCATAGCTTAAGAACCATATAGATAGTTTGTCTGGTTAATTTTGAGCCACTGATTAAAGCTTCCCATAACCATTGTAACCTTTCATCATTGGGGATGACCAAGAATAGGTCTTTGACATCCACAGTCAAAAAGTTAATTCATCATTGAAAGGGACCTGACACAGCATATTTAAAAAGTGACAAGTGTCTTTCAAAATGTATTTTTTGTCATCAAAAATAGATTTCAAGACATGATCTACAAATTTCGCTAGGGGTTCAGTTTTTGACCCTTGTGCTGCTACTGTCGAATGGAATGGTGGATCGACAACTGATTTATGCAATTTTTGTATGTCAAATATGTATGGAATTGTTGGTTTCACCACTCTAAGGTATTCACAAGTGATGAGGTCTATACCAGAATTAGTAACAAGATCCTCCAACCAATAATCAATCCGCCTCTGTATGTCCAATTGATCTCATTCATACTAACATTAATGAAAAGATCTCCGTCATGCAACAGTTGTAATATTTTTTGTGAATACAGATGGCAGTCCTTCACCACTGCTCCCCCACATTTATCTGGTTTCATAATCCTAACTGACCAATCAGAAGAAAGATCCTTTTTTAAACATGTTTATTGAATTATCACTTGTGACATAGGCAAATTTACATTTATATAAAAGTAATAAAACTGTACTAATAAGTTCATGTTTACAAACATTATACTTCACATGTATTGCTATATATCATATAACCTAAGCAACATCACATAAATTAATTCAGTTCCTGTCCTTTTTTAGCAAGAAACTTTTTTTATTAAACCATCACTTACGACATAGGCAATTATACATTTATATAAATGAAAACAAACGACGCATTCACAATCCTAGTTGCAAGCCTTTTACATCACAAACAATACTGACACACTACCAGTTACAAAGATTATACATCATTTATAATCTACCCAATCATTTTCAGTCAAACATTACATAGCTCATTTAAGCCCTGCTTTCTTTTAAACCTCATTTCTCCCCTGTATGTATTGTTTCCACAAGTTCCATGTTTTCCTATGTAGTTTGTTCCTGCCCTTTTGTAAAGATCTCAATTCCAGTTGTTTTATCTCTGTTATGTACTATATTCACTACTTGTAGTATGGCTGGTTTAGATTTTAATTTCCATTTTCTAGTCGTTACTTTTTTGGCAGCCAACATAATTAGACATGACAAGGCCTTACCATTTCTAGGTGATTCCAATTCTGTATCACAGCTCAGAAAAATCATCTCCCATGTCACACCAATCTGCCCACCCAGCATCCCTGACAGTGCATCCCACAGGGAATCCTTAAAGTCAGCCAACTCACCACATTCCCAGAAAATATGTTCCCAATTACCTCTTTCTTCCCCATCACACCTCCAACATTTGCTGTCTACCTCAGGAAAAATTCCTTGGAGTCTACTTGGGGTGTAAAAATATCTATGTAAACATTTTCAAGCATAAATCATAATTCTTCTAGATTTTGTTAAATATTTGGGACACATACATATATCCTCCTGTTGTTTCTTTGTGAATTGCTTATCTAGCCTCTCTTCCCAAGCCTTTCTAACTTCTTCTGATTGATTCTTATAGCTATCATGCAATATTTTATATGCTCTTCTAATTATTCATTTTTTAATGGCAGCTTCTGTTCTACATTCTACTAAAAACTCTAATAGTCCTGGTCTTTCATTTAGGACCCTCCTATTTCTTTCTCTTTGCCTATACTCTGATATCAATCCTTGATAAGGAATGCAATCTCTAACCTGCATTCCAAATAAGATCCTTGACTAATTTCATTTCATCTTTCAATAGATTAAAATAACCTGACCATCCATAAAAAGTTCTCATCTCGTTCTCACAAGCTGCTTCAAAGGATACCAAAACTGGATTCAATAGTGGTGTAAAAGTACTAGATCTATATAATCTCTGCTTAAATCCACCCCTGTGTTTGGTGGGCTTCCTCCCTTTAGAAGATATCATCACTTTTTTATTTTAGTTTTTAGAAGCAGCAGTCTTTGTTTTCAGATGTGTGTCCCTCTCTGACCCCTCATTCTGTTTACAAAATTTCTTTTGGCATCTTTTACCCAATGCAGAGATGGATAATGCCTTTTTGTCAAATGAAATATGAGGGTTACCTCATAAGTTCCTCATCATTTACTTGATGCAGGATATGTTTAACTTACATATGCCACTGATCTCAAACCCTGCTCAACAGATTCTAACTGGTTTGCCCAACCCACTTTCATGTTTTGTTTCTTAGTGGCTTGCAAGTCCAGCACAACAGGACTAGTTAAAGTTGCTGTGGCATATATAGTCTATACTGCAAGCACATTTATTAGAGGGTTTTATGTCTCTCAATTGATGGTCATTTAGCTAAGGCTGAATTCCTGCATTCAGTGGTAATCATTCTCATGGGTTTAGTAGACCTATTAGAATATTACAGCTAAGCTTTCCTTCAAATGATGCGGGACTGGAAACTGACTGCCTGTCTTTTCTTGTCAAAGCTTGGAAGGTTATTCTGATAAAGGATATATTGCTAGAGCAAGTAAGTGCTTATAAACACATACCTAAGCAGTGTAGGGAAGCATCACATTCTAAAAATGTAAGAGACTTACACAGCATAAGTAAAAAAAAAGCTTTGCCACCTTTGTGTTTGAATGCTAATAACCTTTATGTACTTGACAAACCAGTTTTCACCTCCTCCCCCACATATTTTATTTCATAGAACAAGTATATTTCATAGATTAGTACTAGGCTAACTTCCCTTGTAGGCAATTTTAAGCCTAGCCAATTATCCCATGTGAGAATCAAACCATGTACCTTGTGTTTGTAAGGTAAATACTTTAACCATTATGCCAACCTCCCACACTTACACCAATCTCCTACATATGTAACAGATTTCTTGGGAGGAATAACTGAACACATAATTATAGCCAACAAATCGGAGGAGTTAAGGTCAGAAATCAAAATGGAGTGAATAAAAATGCATAACAAAGTTCATTAATACTTCTCTAAGTTGTCTTCTGTGTATCTCAGAGCAATTTCTTACCAAAATATCAAAAGTGTGAGTCATCCATTTGTAGACGATTATCACAAGGCTGTGATACAGCTGCAGCTGGTCCATATTTTTGGTGTGTGCAAGTGTGCATGCATGCGTGTGTGTGTGTGTGTGTGTGTGTGTGTGTGTGTGTGTGTGTGTGTGTGTGTGTGTGTGTGTGTGTGTGTGTGTGAGCGTGCATGTGAGTGTGCATGTCTGCCAAGAAGGAACAGACAAAAGAGTGCAAAAAGACACTCACCAGTCTGAGCAAACAAATTAGAGAGCTCGTCAAATCTGAAAAAGCATACTACGAGACAAAGATACCCTCCTAGGTGAAAGATAACCATAAAGCTTCTTTTAAGTATGTTCATAACCTCAGGGGAAATTCTCAGCAGTGTGCTGAGTTAATCATGGGCGATAACAACCTTTATACCCAGCCTGAAACTATATCAAACCTGCTGACCAACAAGTTAAGTTCAAACTCCTCCTCTCCATCACCTCCTACCACACTTAAAGAAATACCCACAACCACCCCCTACAGGTCATTATGAGGGAACAGGTCCTTACTGCACTCGCTAAAGACAAAAACACAGCCTCCATGGGTCCTGACAATATTCCAAGATGGTTCTTAAATAGCTTAAAATAGAATCTATCAGGGCCACTAGAAATCCTCTAACTACAGCCTCCAGACAGGTTATGTCCCTCAGGAATGGAAGACTGCAACAGTCGTCCATCTGCACAAGGGGTCCCATCAACTGACCCAGGGAACTACAGACCCATAAGACTGACCAATCTTATCTGCAAGACCATGGAGAGAATTATCATGGACCTGATCAATAATGACATAGGAAATCTCCAAACACAGGACTTGACACAATTTGGATTTGTCAAAGGGAGGACTTTCCTGCTCAGTTTTTGGACTTTGTTCAAGAAAGTCACCAGGGCCATGGATGAGGGTAAAACAGTACACACCACTTATCTAGACCTGGCCAAAGCTTTTGAACCAATCCCCACTCAGAGATCATGGATAAACTTACTGTATTAGATATAAACCCCTACAGTGACAGGTGGATAGCAAACTGTCTTACTGACAGAACACATGCCATGCAGATAGGCAAATCCACTTCTGATATGAAACCTGTTAGTAATAGTGTCCCACAAGGCTCAGTTTTGGTATCCCCTCCTCTTTGGTATATACTTCTCTGAAGTGAATATCAATGTTGGAGGCCTCTGGCTCAACAAGTTTGCAGATGACTGCAAACTGGGAGCAATCATTGAATCCCCAAACAATGTTGACATCCTATCTAGCCCTGACAGGCCTAAAAATGACAAACGACTGGTGCCATAATCATGGTCTGAGATTAAATGCTAAAAAATACATATTCATATCCTTCAGTAAATTAGATATCCCTGCAAATTGTAATTATTAATAGCACACCCCTAAGTAGACCCACTGGCGAGGAATCTAGGAACACAGATAGATACTATCCTAACATTTGGCCACCAGTAGCTATGGTAGTGAGGATATTCTTCTGTGTAGTTCAACTTATAAGTAAAGGCATGGCATCAGACCCATAATCGAGTACAATACTCCCTTCTGCATGTACTTAACCATGTACTTACACCAACTGGAGCAGCTCCAGAGGTTTATCACTAAAAAATACAAAGAGTAAGACAAATGTCTTATATGGCCTGACTAAAGGCCCTATCGCTTTATTCTGTCTCATATCGTTTATTGAGATGTGACACATGCCTGACCTACAAGGCATTATCTGATCCAGACCTGAAACGTAATACAAGGATTAAATGTTCCATGGACCTGAGCCTTATTTGTGAGTGTAATAGAACTTGCTGGAGACACAGATTCATATCCCAAAGGCTACCTCATCTATGGAATAAACTTCCTATCTTCAGAAAACAATGCACATTCATCATTCTTTTCAAAAACAAATTTGGATCAATGAATGGGGAATTGTAAATTCACTCCTGGAGTACTGCTCATGTCCCTTATGGACAGATGCAGTCTGTAAAATGACTCAGGGCTCCAACACCCAAAGACCCACTACCCGGCTACTACCATATCCCATATCTGGGGAATTAAGATATAATATTGTCATATCCTGGGTCTCATTGAATAGGCTCGCAAAGGCTCTTGCATCATTAGCCTAGTAATCACCTATGGACCTATGACCCTATCACTATAATCCTTTCTGAATCCCAGGGGATATGAGGGTGAGAGAAGAAAATTGAAATCTTTGGCTGTGCTCTTAGTATATTCTGCCACTAGCAGCTGTTATGAATTGTATTTTAATTTCTATGTCTGAGAACTCTTTTATTGCTTATTTGTATCTGAGATTCTGAAGATATTTGCAAGTTTGTTAGAAGACTGTTTCCCCCATGTTACAGAAAACTAGCACACTTCTTACATGTTACAAAATAGGTCATTCCACATTTTTTCAGTCTGTTCCAAGTGTTGAGAGCTACATGCAAGGACAGTGTTTCTTAAACATTTTGGGACAATGAAAGCCTACATAAAAATAATTATTTTGTGGAATGTGTATGACAACTTACATTTAATCAAGAAAATATTTATACATAATATAAACTGCAGATAGTAGTATAACTGACTCAAGCTTCAAACATGTACAGTTTTAATGGGAAGGATACACTTGCATTTAATGACATAAGTTATCAATCTTTAGTGTAAAGGTTTGTTAAAGATAGGCTTAATGAAGTTGTCAAATTTGGTCTACATTGATATTTTGTTTTGCTTGCAATAACATTGGAAAACCCATTTTACATGATCAAATAACCAAAAGAATAACTACACATCTCCAAAAAAAGGCAGTACTGGTAGTATGCGATGCAGGATGTAGGATCCACAGACGCCAGCTTTTATTGCAGACTTTCACCTCCATGGCATATATTCTGGTCACAACTCTGTGAAACTACACAGGCATTTTTATAGCCCTCCTTTACAGTAATTACACTATCATCTTTCACAAGCTGCTGTTATATCCAGAAATACTGCTTATTCTGAACTTTGTGTCCAGTGTAGCAATCAGACTCTAACAGTACCAGTTACTCCTGTCTGCCATTTCTGTTGCTGGTGATAGAAGTGCTAATGTGGTCCATATGGTGACATGAAGCTTTAAAACATCTTGGCAATATAACAAGTATCTGTTCAAAATATATATTTAGTAGGTTTGTCAGAAAAATGTGTACACCCTGGCATTTTTAAAGTTAAAAAGACGGCATTACTATGCCACACAAAAAAGCACTCATGGTTATTCTGACATTATTATCTTTGATGCTGTAGATATCAGCTTGATACAATATCTTACTCTGCATTCTCAAATGTATTTCACTATGACTGATCAGATATATACTGAGTTCAACATGCCTGAGCCTGACTCCTAAACAGAGGTTAAAGTCAGCAATACATTTTAAAGAAATAATATCAACACAGTGGAAACAATTCAGTATTTGTCATGGACATGATATAAAAAAAATATCCTAGTCATGCTTTTAAGTGTCCAGGATACAAATCCATTCATTTGGGTTCTTTGTGTAGATATGCCTTAAAGCAGAATTTTGCTGATTTTAGAAGTGTAATTTTCTTTGCATTTTTTCAAAGAAAAGCAACATTAAAAAGAAGCAACAGTCATTTGCTTGTCGTGTTTATTGCTTTTTTTTAATATCCCTTTTCTTGGAAGACTTGCAATAGAAATGCAAAATGTTTATCCTGTTTTGTGTTTAAATATATGCACATTTGTTATGCAATGTACTCATCTTTAATCTATGAATATCACCTATTGTGACAAAGCCATTGACAAAAATACAATAGTAAGCAGATTTCTGATGTAAGAAAGATTTATAATGTCTTTAAAATATCACAAGACAATCTAAATCCCTTTTCCTCCAATCAGTAAAATAGCACACTCTGAAAAGTCATACAAATTATATTTGTCCACATATTTAATAAGGAATTATAGAATGTGTTCACATTTTAGTCAAGTTATAAAGCACAGCACTAGCTATGGAATAAGCAAAAAACTGTAAATAAGTATTATGTCCATATTAATGTGAGGTAGATGGGCACAGACAGTTATCAGTGCCTTTTTACAGAATAAATTAGAAGGATCAGTCAAGCAGCTGCAATAATTAGAGCAGAGGCTATTGTAGAATATGAGCAGTTATATGGCAGGCATTTCATTAAACATATGGATGAATTGAGTGAATGATTAGCATGTACCATCACATAAATGTCATGTGACATTTGTTGCAGGTATATTGACCAGTCACACGTGTTATACGGTAGCATATTGCATTTTCTAAATATATGAGAATTAAATACACATTTTTATATCTACCTGAACTCATTGAAGCATTATGTATAAAACTGCTTTATTTCTATCTGCCAGCAAGAATGACTGTTAAATATTAAGCAATAATATTCCATAAATTAAAATATACTCACAGTAGCTGGCTGCTGGGGATGATTAAATAGCAAGTACAGTCAACAAATTTTATTATTCACAAAAGCTGGCTATGGTAGATTTATTTCAGTCTACTGAGTGCAATTACAGTGACATGAGCAAAATATGATGGTCATGAGAGCAATGATATTTGTTAAGTTCTGCTCACCTAAATAAGGACTGTGAATTGTTTTGTTTAATGAGGCACTGCATAAATAATGATATGTGTGATGGTACTTTACACAGAGCAGTGCTTTGTGCATTAAGATTTTACATTTCCGACAGGGAAACTTCATATATTTACCTGCTGAATGACTGATTTTATCATTTTAAATAACAATGAGTAAATACCAAACAGTCACAATGAATATTATGACAGTCCTTTTAGTCACATGTTTAAGAAGACTATAAAAATCCTTTACTTCAAAAGCAAAGCTTGATAGGTGAACTTCATGTTATGCTGTTCATCAAAATAAAAAAAGCTTTTTGTTATGGCAGAGAGCCCAATAATAATGGTTTGCAGTGCACAGCAAATACCTTATTATCGCTGAAGAAGGAAACTTAGATCTTTTATTGTGATATTTTAACATATCTGTTTTGTTCTCAGATGAATCAGTGATGCATCTATAAATGCTGATACTGATTCTTCTCAGTGTATTGATTTCATATTCAGTGTCATTCTGTCTCTATTAATTTTTGTAGGAAATTAACAATTACAGGGCCCTCCTCAGAAACTCTTTTTTTCTGCCTCTTTCTCCCTCTCTCTCTCTCTTTCTCTCTCTCCCCCTCTCTCTCTCTCTCTTAAAGTATGTCTCTATCTTTCTCCCCCTCTCTGTCCAAAAATTCTCTCAAAGTAGATTTTTAAAACTTCAGTTTGGATTACGTTTTTCTAATTTTTCAGAACAATTCCATGTCAGTATCAGATTCAGTTGACATGTTTGCTGTACTGCTGGTATTACTGTTACTGTTTTACAATGCATTATATGGAGCCAAAGCTTTCTTTTTTTTGCCTTTATATCAAAAACAGTAATTAGACACAATTGTTTGTCTTCATGGTTAACTAGCAACAATGCACTAGTTAACTGACATTCTCAGTCATATGGTATAAAAATGAAGGCTGTGGGAATCAAACATAGATCATCATGCTTTAGCTTATTTACAGCTTATTACTTTAATCCACTAAGGTACACTACGAGTCACAGAAGATAACATGATTAGCAATGCATACTTTATAGATAACTTCCCTCCTTGGATAACCACATCGCCAGAACAGTCAGGAAATCCTTCTATGTGGCACATCTCATCACTAAGGGCTTTTCATCCAGAAAAAAGGAGGTCATTGTCCCACTGTACTCATCCCTCATTAGACCCATTATAGAGCATAATGCCCCATTTGGTATGTACCTCACAAGACATCTGCAACAGCTGGAAAGGCCACAGAAATACCTCACTAAAAGAATCACAGGCCTAAAGCAGATTCCATATGCTGACCGTCTAAAAAAACTCCAGCTATACTCTGTGGCATTTCGTCTACTCAGAGGCGATCTCTGCTTAACATACAAGGCCATGTCAAACCCTGAGCTGTTGAACATGCTCCACTTAAAGAAACCCAATCCCTCAGAGCCACACGCTCCAGGGATCTAAACCTTGTCATCACAATGAACAAAACATGCTGGAGGGATAGGTTCCTGACCTAGAGACTCACCATACTTTGGAATAGACTGCCCATACATGTCAAGCAGAGCACCTCATTGGCCCACTTCAAAAGGAACCTTGATGATTGGATGGGAGATAGGAAATTCACCCCAGGGATCATGTCAGTCACCCTGCTAGACAGGGGTCCAGAGAAGTAAATATTGTGGGAAGAAATATCCAGGGAATTGTTATGGCTAGGCTTGTATAGGCCCTAGGGACAATAGCCTAGTGCCAACCTATGAACCTATGCCTCCCATAAGGGACCATCATTGACAAAAGCTCTTCCACCCTGGATGGGCACTGCCGTCCCTTCATCCCTCCCTGCTGCTCTATCAAGCACCTGAGCCTCTAATCAAACATGGGTCAACTGAGCTGCAGTCAAAACTTTGTCTGTGGCCCCAGGACAGCTATTGTCACTTGTTTCTTAAACATAGTATCCAAATGAGGAATAATACTCCTCCTAATTTGAAATTGAAATAGTGACATTTGGAGGTGGACTAAAATTAAGGTCAGAGTGGCCAGTAGAAACTGGCAGATTGCAACGCAACACTAACAATACACTTCCTCTAAAAGTGTACACTTTAGTGTATTTAAAACACACACTTGTGACTTTATACATACAAAGAATATTTGCTTTCTTTTACAAATAGACTTTAATGTTGGGGCGTTATATTTATCTATTTAGTTCAACATGCAGCTTCTCCCTCACTCAAATTTAAGTGAAAAGAGGCATTAGAAATTGACAAACTATTGCATTAAAAAGTGTGAACTATTATTTCAAACTAATTTATCAAAAGGCATAATATTGTTGTTGTGACTTAAGGCCTGAAAAATTGTACATCTCATTAAAAAATAATAACGCTGGGGCACCAGCATACTGTGTGCAGCTTTGGCTCACTACCCTCTCTCACTGCCATTTCTTTGCTCAGTAATTTTTTTCCAGATGCTGGCCTTTCCCCAGCCTTATACACATTCACTGAATTGTCCTTTAGCTTCCCAACTTGAATTTGCAAAGAAGCGTTGCAGGCAGAATTAAGAAGTATCAATAGAGTCAGTCTGCCTTGTGGTTTTGGGAGTTTGAAACTCTTGTTTTAAACTTTTCTTGTGAGTACTTTTCTTTGGTCTCCTGTCTGAGACCATGTTTCGTGTTGGGAATGGGATATCTATGTAAGAGAGGTTCATTCTTACTACACAGCTGCTTCTGTTTTTGTCATGGAAAATTCTTCCTAGTGGGAAGTATTTCTGTTAGAGAAATTTTGAGCTGCAACCTTTTTTCCACCCTGATTTTTCATCCTTTTTTTAAGAAGGTTTCTTGAATTACCAAGCCTTCCTTAAATCCAAAGATGGTTACAGAAAATTTACCTGAAATGGGTGGTACACTTGTCACTTTTCTCTTTGCAATAATTTAATAAAGGAGAATATTCTACTGTATGAATATTCACAGACAGTTTGAATATAATATCAATATAAATATAGCAAAATCTATAGGAAGAAATGCAGATTATTGTTTTCTTTGCAAGTCGGCACAGATACAGGAGTTTTCAGTTGGTACCATTTCATATGGCTTTCTGACTGCGTTGTGTGCATTTGTTTGCCTTTTGGATTTCATTTGTTTTGTTACAGTTATGGCAAGACAAGTGTTTTATCTGCAATGCATTCTACCAGCACTATCTCCACAACATGACCTTTCTTAAGATATATATATATATATGGTTCTATCTGACTACGTCGACAAGTCAGAACGCCGACAGCGAGAACACCGACGCCAGAAGATCGAAAACGGAGAAGACCGACGGATCAAAACCCCGACGCTGAGAACATCGACATGGGAAAAGGCTGTGGATGTATGCGGTAGTGACGGACGGTAGGGTGCGAGTAAGGTAAGTGTGCGACTGTGATAGTTTGTGGGTTAGGGGCGGGTTAAGTGAGTTAGGGTTAGGGCGCGGGCTAGGTAAGTGTGCGACTGTGATAGATTGTGGGTTAGCGGGTTAAGTGAGTTAGGGTTAGGGCGGCTAGGTAAGTGTGCGACTGTGATAGTTTGTGGGTTAGGGGGGTTAAGTGAGTTAGGGTTAGGGCGGGCTAGGTAAGTGTGCGACTGTGATAGTTTGTGGGTTAGGGGTGGGTTAAGTGAGTTAGGGTTAGGGCGGCTAGGTAAGTGTCGACTGTGATAGTTTGTGGGTTAGGGGCGGGTTAAGTGAGTTAGGGTTAGGCGGGTTAGGTGAGTGTGCGATAGTGGCGGACCTTAGGGTTAGGGTTTGGGTTAAGGTTGTAGGTAGTTGTGTATGTGAGGTTTAGTGTTGGTTTGTAAGGATTTTGGTGTGCTTGTGTTGTGTGTGTGCTTTTTGGACCGGGGATTTGTTTTGTTTGTTGCTTGTCGGGATTATGGTGTGTCGGGCATGTGAGGTTTCGTGTTTGTGAAATGTCGGTTATGTGGTGTCGGTGATTTCGTTTTCGGCGTTTTGACTTGTCGACGTTGTAAGATAGATCCATATATATATATATATATATATATATATATATATATATATATATACACTCATACACATGTATGCACATGCGTGTGTGCACGCGAGCACACACACACACACACACACACACACATATATATATATATATATATATATATATATATATATATATATATATATATATATATATAGAACGTATCATCATGGAACTTATAAACAAAGACATTGGTAATCTCCAAACTTTGGACCCCACCCAGTTCAGGTTTGTAAAAGGCAGATCATGTCTCCTAAACCTGATAGACTTCTTTGAAGCAGTCACCAAAGCCATAGACAAGGGTAGGGTGGTTTACACAGCCTATCTTGCCAAGGCTTTCGACACCATCCCCCACTCTGGAATTATAGATAAACTCACTAAACTAGGTATAAATCCCTATGTCACAAGATGGGTTGCCAACTGGCTCACTGACAGAACCCAAACTGTAAAAGTAGCAGACTCCAAATCCAACTTCAGACCAGTGACAAGTGGAGTACCACAGGGTTCAGTCCTGGGTCCTCTCCTGTTTGGTATCTACTTCTCTGAAGTATAGGCTAACACAGAAGGTCTTTGGCTAACGAAGTTCACAGATGACTGCAAACTAGGAGCCATAATCGAAACTCCTAACGATGTGGACATCCTACAATAGGGCCTCACTGAGACAGATGCCTGGTGTCAAAGCCATGGCCTCAAGCTCAATGCCAAAAAGTGCATTGTCATCCCCTTTGGTAAAAACTCTGTACCCATGAACTACAACATAGGCAGTAGTATACTTAGGTTCATAGGTTCATACTAGGCTATCTGCCCAAGGGCATTTATAAGCCTAGCCCATAGTTATGTGGCTTTCGCCACCCCTTTAGTTTGAATAAAAACTATGCCTATCATTTTTCTGTGCCTCTGTCAAGCAGTGACACTGAAGTAATCCCTGGGGTATATCTGCGATCTCCCATCCATTGGTCAAGATTCCTCTTGAACAAGGCCAGCGAGGTGCTCTGCCTCACATGTACCGGGATTTTGTTCCACAGCATAGGGAGTCTCTGGGTGATGAATCTGTCCCTCCAGCACGTTCTATTTATAACCGTGTCAAGGTTTAAGTCTCCCGCCCTTGTGGTTCTGAGGGATCTAGATTTTTTGAGGTGAAGCATATTCATCAAATCTGGGTTTGACATGGCCTTATATGTCAGGCACAGGTCACCTCTGAGCAAGCGGTATGAGACTGAATAGAGCTGGAGTTCTTTCAGTCGGGCAGTTTAAGACATATTTTTGAGACCCTTTATCCTTTTGGTGAGGAACTTTTGGGGCCTTTCAAGCTGCATCAGGTGTCTGGTCAGATACATTCCGAACGGGGCATTGAATTCAATCATAGGTCTAATGAGTGATGAGTACAGGGGGACGATGACCTCCCTTGATCTAGATGTGAATCCCTTCATGATCAGGTGAGCGATATAGAAGGTTTTCCTAACTACTTTAGCAACATGAGTGTCAAACGAAAGGCTACTGTCAACTTGGGTCCCCAGATCCCTGATGACTTTTTCTGTGCTCAGTGGATTGCCATCTATATGGTAGCTAGGGGTAACCTTGTTTTTCCCGAAGGGTATGACTATGCATTTTTTGGCATTTAACTTCAGGCCATGGCTCTGGCACCAGTTATCCATTTCTGTGAGGCCCTTCTGGAGGATATCTGTGTCAGATGTGTTTTCGACTATGGCGCCCAGTTTGCAGTCATCTGCAAACTTTGTCAGCCATAACCCTCCTGTGTTTGCTTGTACTTCAGAAAAGTAGATGCCGAACAAGAGTGGACCCAGGACTGAGCCCTGTGGGACACCACTTGTGACAGGCTTTGAGTCTGACATGGCTCCAGCAACTCTGACCCTGTGGGTTCTGTCGCTTAGCCAGTTTGCAACCCATCTTGTAATGTATGGGTTTACATTCAAGCTGATGAGTTTTTCGATGATACCTGAGTGGGGTATTGTGTCGAAGGCCTTTGCCAGGTCGAGGTAGGCTGTATGGACTGCCTTTCCTCATCAATGGCCTTGGTGACTGTCTCGAAAAAGTCAACCAAGTTTAAGAGGCAGGATCTGCCTTTGACAAAGCCAAACTGGGTTGGATCCAAAGTCTGCAAGTTCCCTATGTCTTTATTTATGAGTTCCATTATGATCCTCTCCATGGCTTTGCAGATAAGGCTTGTCAAGCTAATGGGGCGGTAATTTCCAGGGTCTGTGGAGGCACCGCCCTTATGAAGTGGGACCACAATCGCCGTGCGCCACTCCTTGGGTACGTATCCTGAGGTGAGGCTAAGATTAAACAGCTGTCCTAACTGTGGGTTTAATTCCTCGTTGAGTTCATGAAGCACACAGCCGGGACACCATCCGTCCCATGGATGCTGTGTTTTTGCCTTAGTGAGGGCAGTTCTCACCTGGGCGTTGGAGATGTTTGGGGGGCTACAATCCTCTGGAATAGATATCTCTCCTTTTGGGGGGGGGAGAAGTTTGCACTGAACCTGTCAGCCAGTATGTTAGCAATGTGTGTAGGTTCAGTAATTTTCACATCATTTTGAACTAATTCTGAGCATATCTGGGAGTTTCCTCCTAGGTTTCTAACATAGCTAAAGAAGGCCTTATGATTGTCTTTAGAGTCCTTGGCGATTTTTCTCTCAAAATTTGCCTTGGATGATTTTATGAGAGCTCTTAGTTTTTACTTATAATGATCAAAGGCGTCTTACCTTTCAAGGATTTTGCTCTATCTTGTAGTAGCTTCCTCCTTTTGTTGTAGAGCTTGTTTATGGCTGGGGTCCACCAGACTGGACGCTTGCCTTTGGTACAGAGAGTCTTAGTTTTGTTTGGGATTGCCTGATCCATGCAGTCCTGTAGGTGCTGGTAGAAGGCATTTGTAAGTGATTCAGCGGTTTGAGTAATGTTTACCACTGGCTCAGGGGTTGAAAGTGTGATAAGAGACCTAGGGACACAGGTGGACAGTAGTCTCTCCTTTGATAATCACATCGCCACAGTAGTCAGGGAATCCTTCTGCATGGCACACCTCATCACAAAAGCTTTATCATCCAGAAAAAAAAGAGGTAATTGTTCCCCTCTACTCATCACTCATTAGACCCATTATACAGTACAACACCCCTTTTGGTATGTACCTCACAAGACATCTACAACAACTGGAAAGGCATGGAAATACCTCACAAAGAGGATTACCAGCCTCAAACAGATACCCTACGCAGACCATCTCAAAAAACTCCAGCTTTACTCCATCGCATATCATCTACTCAGAGGTGATCTCTGCCTAACATACAAAGCTATGTCAAACCCAGAGCTGTTGGACATGATTCACTTAAAGAAATCCCAGTCCCTCCGAGCTACACGATCTAGGGACCTAAACCTTGTCACCACAATAAACAGAACATGCCGGAGGAATAGATTCCTGTCCCAGAGACTTCCCAAACTCTGGAATAAACTATCTATCTCTATCAAACAAAGCTCCTCATCAGCACTCTTCAAGAAAAATCTTGATGATTGGATGGGAAATAGGAAATTCATCCCAGGGATCACCTCTGTGGCTCTGCTCGACAGTGGCACAGGAAAATAATTTTCTTGGGTGGCAAAAGCCAGGGCACCTTTTTGGCTGGGCTTGTATAGGCCCCAGGGCCAATAGCCTAGTACCTACTTATGAACCTATATACATATATATATATATATATATCTAAATATATATATATATATATATATATATATATATATATATGTATATATATATATATATATATATATATATATATATATATATACAGACAGAGAGGTATGCTTAATTTGATCAGAATACCCAAATAGGTTCATAGAAGGTTAGTAGGTTAATGTCCCTAGGGCCTTAACAAGCCTAGCTATGTAAGACCCTTGTTCCTTAGTTGACCATGGTTAGATGATCATTGTTAGCAGAGCGAATCAGTGATTATCACTGACTACCCCTATCCATTAGGGACATAGGTGTCACCCCTGGGGTAAATTTGAGGTCTCCTATCCAATTGTCAAGGTTGAGCTTAAATAGGATCATTGACAAGTTCTGTTTCGTGTGAAGTGGAAGTTTATTCCAGAGGCAAGGCAGTCCCTTGGAGACATATCTATCTCTCCAACATGTTCTATTTATGTCACAGGCTAGGTTGAGATCCCCGGAGTGAGTGACTATTGTCCCATTTGATTTGCAGACATGCAACATTTCCATTACAGAAGGGTCAGAGATTTGTCTATAGGCCAGGCACAGGTCACCTCTCAGCAGTCTGTAGGATACAGAGTACAGAGACAGAGCCTCCATTTTTTTCACATAGGTCATGTTTTGCAGGCCCTCAATTTTCTTTGTTAGAAACCTCTGTGGTCTCTCAAGTTGTTGCAGGTGTCTGGTGAGGTACATGCAAAAGGGAGCACTGTAGTCACTTAGTGATCTAATGAGGGTCAAGTATAGAGGAGTTATAATATCCTTATTCTTGGATGCAAGGCCCTTATTTATGAGATCACAATGTAAAAGGCTTCCCTTACCACTGTGGAGACATGGTTATCGAAGTTTAAATTGCTCTCAACCTCTGTTCCCAAGTCTCTCACCAAGGTGTTTGAGCTTAGGGGTACTATCTATAATGTAATTTGCAGGGGTCACTTCTTTACCAAAGAGGATATTGATGCACTTTTTTGCATTTCGTTTTAGACCGTGACTGGCACCAATCATTGTTTTATGTTAGCCCCTTTTGAAATATGTTAACATCATTGGGGGACTCAGTGATTGAACCTAGTTTGCAGTCATCTGCAAACTTGGTAAGCCACAGGCCATCTACTTTTGCCTGGATGTCCAAGAAGTAGATTCCAAATAGTAGAGGGCCCAGCACAGATCCCTGTAATACACCACTGGTAACTGGTCTACTGGTAGAGGTGGAATCTCCAACTTTGACAGTATGCTTTCTGTCAGTGAGCCAGTTTGCTACCCATCTAGTAACATATAGGTTAATCCCAGCTGGGAGAGTTTTTTAATACCTGAGTGGAGAATTGTGTCAAAGGCCCTGGCTAAGTCAAAATACATGGTATGCACTGCTTTGTATTCATCCACGGCTTTTGTGATACTTTCAAAGAAGGCTACCAGGTTTAATAAGCAAGACCTGCCCTTAATGAAGCCAGACTGTGTTGAGTCAAGTGTTTGGAGGTCACCTATATCCTTGTTTATAAGGTCCATGATGATTCTTTCTATGGCCTTGCAGATAAGGCTGGTTAGGCTTACAGGTTTATAGTTCCCAGTGTTGATTGATGGACCCCCTTTGTGTGAGGGGATTACTTTTGCTATTCTCAACTCTACTGGAACAAAGCCAGTGCTCAGGCTATAACTAAATAGAGTCCCAAGCAGTTCCATTAGCTGTTGTTTTAGATTGTTTAGTAAGCAGCCTGGGATGTTATTTGGTTCCATGGAGGCTGTGTTTTTGGCCTTGAATAGGGTGGATATTATCTGCTCTTTGGAGATGATAGGTAGTAGAAAGATGACATTGATGTTTTGGGGTGTGTCTGGTGGGGACGGGGGAGGGGTGAAGTTTATGCCAAATCTGTCTGCCAGCAGGTTGGCAATTTCTTCGGGTTCAGTGTGAGTAGTACCTATCCACAGTCAGTTTGGCACATAGCTGGGCATTCCCTTTAAGATTTCATACATAGCCAAAGAAAGCCTTATGATTGTCTTTAGCTAGCAATGCTAATTTAGCCTCATAATTGGCTTTAGAGGACTTTACAAGATATCCGATTTGCTTGTTCAAGCTGTGGAGGGTATTCTTCCTCTGGTGAGTAAGTTCCCTCTTGTTCTTGGATGACAGTTTCTTCCTTTTTGTTATATAACCTATTTATAGTTGCATTCCACCAGGGTAACCTCTTTCTTTGGGACGAACTGGTTTTGATCCTGACAGGGACATCCAAGTCTATACAGTTGTTTAAATGCCTATATAGGGCATGTGTGTACTCCTTTGCATAGGAGTCATTGTTAGCTGTGTTAGCAGAGGGCTTGAAACTTTTTATACACTTGTTTAGTAGGCTAAAGTTTGAAATGGAGACATTTTTTAGTTTGTTTTCTCTCGTGGGAGTGTTCACTCTGATATTTACTTCAAAGGAGACAGATTTATGGTCCAACTTCACCAGGGAGGACAACACACAGGGGGTAGTACAGTGACCCTCCCCCCCCCATGTTGATGATTACCAGGTCCAGGACATTAGAGCCTCTTGTAGGGGTGCAGACTAACTGTTCCATAGCATTTGAATTAACGAAGTCCAGGAACCTCAGGGTGATCGCATTTCTGCTTGTGTATGTTGTCCAGTCTATGGAAGAATAGTCGAAATCTCCCATGACAAATGTGATTGGCTGTATAGGGAGTGATTCTAACAAGTTCAGGTAGTCGGTATGTTTCTCTTGGTTCATGGTGTAGCTAGCAATGATGTGGTAGGGTGTTTTACTTATACTTGACTATACATAGAATAACTTTAGAGTGTCTTACTGTTTAACCAGTCTCAAGGTGTATTTGGATTTAATGAAGATGGATACACCTCCACCTTTGGCTCTTTCACACTCGTTTTGGGGTCTGAATGTGTGGAAGGCATTGTAGACTTCTATGGCCAGGGTGCTTTTTGTGCCTTGAACCAAGTCTCAGTGACTGCACAGATGTCAGCATCTTCCAAGGTGATGAGTGCTACCAGAGAGTGCAGCTTTCTGTTGAGGTTCCTAGCATTAAGCATCATAACCTTGAGTTTGTCTCAAATGGATTTGTTTATGTCTGGAATTTTTTTGTTTTGACATTGCCTAAAAAAAGACACTATGGGGGAGGCAAGTGTCTTTGCCATTATCCGAAAGCCTAGAGGAGACAGGTTAAGACCACGTCTGGCAGAGCAGTGTGGTCTTTCGACCATGTCTTCCCAGGCTTTCAGAAACAGGATCCCCTTGGATTGACACCAGAAGCTAAGCCAATTATTGAAGTCAATAATTTTTTGTCTGTGTTGTGGCATCATTCTGGGTGAAGGTAAAGTGCTACTTAGTGCTAGGAACATACCTGCCTGGGACACATAATCTGAGAGTTCAGTCATGTCTATCTTCATATAGTCCAGAGAGGTATATCTCAAGTCATTCACTCCAACATGTACTATGACAGAGTCATAACAGTAATCGTTGTTGAGGGACATGACTGAGTATGTGATTTGATGGATCTTGGCACCTGACAGGCAGCTAATCGTGACTTTCTACTTGTCCAACCTGGTGAGGGGGGACATCTGTGTGTCTCACTATGAAATTGTGTATGACCATGACATTAGGTTTTGAGGTATTTTGCCTTAAGGACTTGTTTGTTGCGACACTTGTATGTGTGTTGCTATGTGAAGTAGGGTCTGTTCGTGTTCCAGTATGTGCGATCTGTTTGTGTTTAGGAGGTCTCTGGTCCTTTGGTGGGCTCTTAGTGAGTATCTCTGCATAGGTGGGTTTATGTGACTTGAATTATCTTGTGTGAGAGGAGAGGTGTGTGTGTTGACAGCCTGCTTGACGTCTTGCTTATTGTTATATCTCTCACATACTGTATTTATTTGCTTTAGGAGCAAGTGGTCATCAGTATACATGAGGCAATTGCTACATTGCCCTAGGATGCCCATGTCAATCAGGCTAGCTGGTGAAATGTTGAGAAACTGGCTGTCCTTTGTAGCAGGTTAAACCATAAGTACTAGTTAGGGAGCGGGCAAGTTGAATTAGCTTTTGCTCTAGGACTAATTTGTCTAACTAAACAAGGGGGCTTTTGAGGATTAGTTGTGAAGGAGTGTGGTTATGCAGCTCAGTACTCAGCTGAGTTTCCCACAGTGCAGCAGAGTGCAGCTGAGTTGCCCACAGTGCAGCAGTGTGCAGCTGACTTGCCTGTGGTTCAGTAATGTGCAGCTGAGTTGCCTGCAGTACATCAGGGAAGCTTGGGATGGTTCAACTGACAAACATCTAAGGAAAAAATTGTTTCTAGAGTTTGCTACTATACAGGGCACTGCTAATCCCCATTGTGCGGTGTGCAGCTAGGCTTATATACAGACAAAATTAATCAGTTTCAAACTAGTCTGCCCACAGGAAATCACACAATGATCCTTCCTCCAGCAATCCCCAGCTTAGACAGGGCAATAGCCACACTCTTCTACCACAAGGGTGGAGGGGAGCCCTACTTAATGTAAAATTGTTGGATTTCAGTTCAAGTGTATAAAAAGCAGGCTAGATTCATCAAGTCTGGATGTAGCCTATGCTATCTAAGCAATAGTACAGTGCAAAACAAGTGAAGATAATGAAGCAGGTGCAGACATAAAAAACAAACAGTCAAAAAGGCACCAATTAATGCAGTAAAACAGATAAATTCAGTAGATCAGCACACTTCTGACACAGGGGTACAGAAAAACACCTTCTTAATTTAGAATAGCTGTTTTGAAGCCCAAGTGTAACAAGACCATACAAACTACCTACAATAGCCCTACAACTAACAGATACAATGTAATACAATGCAATTAACTACTTAAAGCAGCAGCAGACAATACAGTTTTTTTTTGAAGTGGCTGAATACCATCACAGTGTGTAAGAGAAGTGCAAAAAATACATAGTGCACTTTTGTGTATATCCTAACTCAGACAGACCAGGCAAACACCTGCCATCACCAGACGAACAATCCCAGTCTTCCCAATGCAAAAGCACAGTAAAGGAGTGTCTGAAGTGAAATGCTACCACAAACAAACCTAGAAGATATAAAATGCTACCGCAAACAAACTTAAAGCTACAGATACAACAGTCTACTTTAACCAGCTTATAAAAGTGTGATTATTCAATAAAAGTACCTCACTTTGTATAAACAAGCCAAGAGACACTCAATTGTACAGAATTTGTAAAGGCAATAAAAACAAGATAAGCTAATTAATAAGCACTTCAGCCAATAAAACTACATGCAGAAATCTCAAATGTTTCACCAACCTAAACAGACCAGACTACCTCCCAGTGCAGTAGATGGAAAATCCACTGACCTCTTGATGTAAAAAGAAATGCTTGCTAGAGTGTAAAAATACACTACTTTATCCAACAGCTACATGGATAATGAATTCAGGTAAAGTAAATCAATAGAACAGACGATGAGACAAACTGCACTTTCTAAAAATAAGCAAAAGGAAAGGCAAATAAATAATTCAATACACCAACCGCAGTGTAGAAAGGGAGGAGCTTATTAAACATAATATAAAAATCACCAGTTTTAAAAAGCAGATCAGCAAAGGGG